>NC_030422.2:22372599-22662599 GCF_001660625.3 Ictalurus punctatus
CAAGTGTAGGCGCACGAGGGGCGGGGCTCGGTGTTTGACGGACAGTTGCGTGGGCTGCGGTCACACTCTGGCTAGCACTGGAGTTAATGTTAACGATGGGACGTCTGTATGGCTCCTTGACGTGCTGATTGGAGGAACTCTGGTTAAGTGGTCGTGTGTGAGAGTGTGAGAGTGTGGGTGGACAGTTCCATGTCCAACAAGCTGTTTCTATTTACTCTAGACAAGCATAGCGCCCACCATCAGTGCACGCCTGTCAGCCTCCGGTCTCACCCCAACCTGCGGGTGTTCTCGGCTGGATACAGCTCCCTGCCGTGCACCCATCAGCCCCTGCAGCTCTGCCCCAAAGACTGACAGCTACTGTTTAAACCAGATACTCACTGTCTCATTCCCATATTGATCAGCACCAGTGATACCAGCAGTCAATTCGGGCGCGCACTGGAGTTCTTCCACTAGCTCCAGCAGCCACTCTATCCGTCTCTGAGGTCCTCTGAAGTCACGGCGTCTGCTTTAACCATCAATCCTCTTATTGATCACCTGTTAAAGTCGTACGGCCAATGGGCCCCATTGACGATTTTGTCCTGTTTGATCCCCTTTAGGGAGGGCGCACGGATGAACCAGCATCACGGGGAGGGGGGGCTAATGGCCGACTGATGCATTCTTGATTTACAGGCACAGATTTATGAACCACTCACAGACCTGTCTAGACTGTGTGTAATGTAATTAGAGTGATTTATTAAACCGTAACTGTCCAGCTTATTAATCAACTAATCAAAAGGACACAGGTCATAACTAGCTAGCTTTGACGAAAGACTAATCAAAAGTGAAAGCTACTAGGCTAGCCCCCAATTAGCAAGATGTGACTTGAATTATACTAACTGCTGCCTTCTTGTTTCTGCAGCCTTCACTTCTTATTAGGCTTCTTAGTGTGTAAATCATATTTCAGACAAATTATTTGTTTGCTTGAGTATGGATAGACACAACAGACCATCATGAATAAAAATAACCAGTACAGCTGCGCAATTAACAAAAAAAACACGGCAAATTCCAATATGTTCCATGTGCATGTTTGAAAAACATTAAAAAGTCATTCTTGCCTCATAGTTGCAGTATATTACATCTAGATTTCGGACAGAGTTGACGTTTAAACAGTGTATTTCAGACCCACAGACCGTACTGTATCTCTTTCCTACTCTACCTCTCCTGAAGCTTCCTCTCACATGAGTAAAGGTGTGAAACACAATTTATCGCTTCCTCAGTTTTACTAACTAACATCTCTAGCGCACTCTATGGGCTCCTGTCTTCTGGGCCGTGCTCACAGCTCAAGCAAGAGCCACAGACATCTTAATACAATAAAAAGCAAAAATAAACATAATTATTGTGATCGTTATAATTATCTGCTACCCTGCAGTCCTTTTATGAATTATTCATTTGGTAGTTAATTAAATGGATGTGCGAGGTCTGTGTGCATGTGTGTGTGTGTTGTGGAGGTGGGGGGGCTGGGTGTTGAGGTGATAAAAGAGACGGTAGTAGTAAAATGAGAGAAATTAATCCTTACTCCATGGGCAAGCTGAAAACTTCACAGAAAGGGGACATGAACAAGAGCACACACGCATAATCTTCAGTATCATTCGACTACAACAACTAGTATTCAGTTTTCTACACACACACACACACACACACACACACACACACACACACACACACACACACACACACACACACACACCCCTGAAACCCAAAACAGCACAAATCTTTGAAGACCTTGTAATTCCACCCACTTTAGCAAATGACAAAAGCAGTAATGTGTATTCTTGAGCATTTATTTTTCTTGGGATCTCAAAATAGCCAAAGTTGTTTTCTTGAGAGAACAAAAGTTGTGTTCATTAAGATCACGACTTATTTTTTTTTCACCATCTCATGATAACGAAAGTCGTTTTCTCAAAAGCATGACTTATTGTTCTATGTCGAAATGCATTGTCGGCTATACGTGCTACACATCAAGGAGCACCTTAACAGAAAGTAGTTGGACAGTCTGTACAGAGTTTTTTTTTGTGACTGCTGTGGCCGAAATGCTTGATTTTGCTGCGACTTTTTTGAAAATTTGATTGTGCATTTTTGTGGAAAACTATTTGAATTGGTGAAATTGCAATTGCACAAAATAGTTTTGCATGGTCTTTCACAGTGATGTTTGTTGGTAAATGAGATCTTTTAGCTGTACTCATGTCTATCTGTCTATCTGTCTATCTATCTATCTATATATCCATCTATCTATCTATGGAAAAGTCCCGGTCCCTGAAATTGACTAGCAGTGAAACTGAGCACTTGTTCAGGATTGCTATTGTTATGAATCTCTGGAGGGAACCATGGACTTCAATTCCCAGCAGCCACTGCACCTCTGCATTATGGTCACATGACCACCCACACCTGACTCTCATCCCAGTTAACAAGCACCTGTGTGTATTTAGTCACGGTTTGTACAGCTCTCTGTGTCTGGCTTTGATTGTCATCGGTTGTCATGTTATGCTCTCCCATGTATCGGTTTATGTTCATTTTCCTTGTTCACATACACTTAGTGTCTTTTGTGTTTGGTTTGAACTATTATTAAACTTTGAATCTGCAAGTGCATCCGCCTCCGTCTCCGCATTCGTGACAGAAAGCCAGATGGATTCAATGGATGTAGCAGATTTTTTTTCCACCCAAGAGAGAATCCTGGAGTCCCTGAGGTAGAAGCCAGAGGGGAAGGAGGACTGGATCAGGGTCACAGAAGAATGGCTAGAAGGCAGGTGTAAGATCTTTCCCTACCCTCCCTCCACTAGTATTGATCTTTCTCAGCCTGTCGGGTCAACAGAGAACTTCGTTCGGCCTCCCTGCTCGACTGAGGCCTCCCTGTTTAGCTGAGGACATTGCTCCGTCTCTGTCTTCAGTCAAAAGCTCCGCATTGCCTCCCTGCTTCACCTCGGATGTCACGATGCCAGGCTTCTATCCGGACATCGCTCTGCTTTCCTACTCTGCTGAGAATGTCGCCACCTTCCTGCTCCACTGAGAACATCACTCTGCCTCCATGCTCCACTGAAGACGTCGCTCCTTTTCTCTGCTTCATGCCATATGTCTCTCCCCCTTCCTACTCCACGGAGGACATCACTTCCCCTCATACTTCTCGGAGACCACCACTTCCCCCTCAGGCCTTGCGGAGGTATTCACTCCCCCCTCTGGCCTTGTGGAGAGCGTTGCTTCCCCCTCTAGCTCTGCGGTTAATGTCGCCCCCCCCCCCTCGGGCTCCACCTTGAGCTTTGCTCCACCCACTGGCTGCGCAGTGGCAATCACTCCACGGCCAAGCCAGGCCAGGAATATCGCGTCATCTCTCCACGGTACAAAAGAGACCATCCAGCATCTATCCCCCAGAAAACACATCAAATGTCCTCTTTATGGCCCTCTTTATGACATTCAAGGGAACTTTGAAACAAATTTATTACGCACTTCGGGAGACGCGCGAAAAGGGGGTGGGGTGGGGGTTCTATCATGAATTGCCGAAAGGAACTCTGGACTTAAGTTCCCAGCAGTCATCTGCATCACTGTCACATGATCTCGTGCACCTGATTCCCATTCCAGTTAACAAGCACCTGTGTGTGCATATAATCACAGTTTGCACCACACTCTTTGTCTGGCTTTGATTGTCTTCTGTTGTCACGTTTGGCTCTCCTGCCTCATATGTTTTGCTTTGTCTTTTGTTTTGTTCTTTATTAAGCTTTAAATCTGCACGTGCATCCGGCTCTGCCTCTCCATATCGTGACAACTATAGTGTTCAGATTTCCACATTTCAGAGTTGCCTTCTCAAGCGACGGACACTAACTGGGAAATGGTCTAGCATTGACAAACATAAGCTGAGATAGATAGCTATACTTTATTGAAAATATATAGTGGAATGCCACACAGTCACCCAAGCTCAGGACTGAACCTTAGTAGGTGTATAAATGTAACAATTCGGAAGTCCATATAAGCCAAGTGTCACAAAAGTTGTTTTCTTGAGATAACGAAAATTGTGTTCATCCAGACCAAGCTACTTTCTGTTAAGACACTCCCAGATGTATATTATGCTTGCCCAATAATGCATTTTGACAAATGAGGAAAAATAAGCTGTGATCTTGAGAAAACATCTTTCAAAATCACAAGAAAACTACAGCCACAACCTTTAATGTTTCTTCCAAAGCCATGCCCTCAAATCAGGCCTGAGTGGCTGAATGCTAGTACAAGAGGTAGAGCTTTCTGATTACATGTCGGTAGTCCACATAATTTTTGCTTTTACCTGAAGTGCCACAGAGACCAGAGTTTCTCCTCTTAAGACCTATTGAGATTGGATTAGTTTTACATGGCAAGGTGGGATAATGTAATGATTACTCTAGTATCTCTGGGACTTTAACTCTACCGTGTTAGTCATTTTAAACGGACTCTCTGTGCACACGTCTGGAAAGATTCCGGTGTATTTTACTTTGTATAAAATAACCAGTAGAAATAACCCCAGTTCATTTATATTCCGTCTGAATTTACATATTGGTAAACATTCTGTTAAATCCTATATGCTAGACAAGTATTATTTAACTTTAAAATGCAGAACAATAAAAATATATTCTAGGTTTAAAAGGACTTTAAAAGCACAGGTTCACCCTACATGCACGGTATGGTCATGTGATCTACTAAAAATAATAATAGACTCATTCAAAGTGCTTTACAAAAATGACAATTATATAAAACAGTAAAAGAATAGATGGCAGTAAAAGAATAAATGGAAGCATTAAATAAAAGAAGAGTTTAACGTGATTAATGAGTAGTTAATTAAAAACTAAATTAAATGAAATAAAATATGAAACTACAGAAGGGAATTTAAAATGAAAAGAATTTCATACAAAATGAGTCTCAGCAGACTTGGAGACCCTTGCACACAGCCTCACACCCCTGCATCCTAGATGAGCACACACCCCTGGCACGAAGCCTAATGGCCTTGCTTTCTTGAATAGGCTGCCTCCGAAGTGAGTACACTCCCCTGCTTCCTAAATGATATAGCACACCTTTTTGTACGAACAGTTTGTATTAAAACGAGGTATATGACGTAGGAATGGAATTTTTGTTTGTGTTGAACATGTTCGCATTCTCATGATTTATACAAAGATCACATATTTCATACGAATCCACCAAAATGACTACAGACGTACTCATATACTATATGGCAAGAAGTTTGTAGACACCTGACCAATCACGCCCATATATGCTTGTTGAACATCCCATTCCAGATTTAGTCCCCTCTTTGCTGTTCTAATAACCTCCACTCCTCTGGGAAGGCTTTCCACTACATTTTGGAGCGTGGCGGTGGGGATTTGTGCTCATTCAGCTACAAGAGCATTAGTGAGGTCAGGCACTCATGTTGGGTGAGGAACTTTGGTACGTAGTCAGCATTTCAATTCATCCCAATGGTGTTCAGTTCTTTAGTAGATATTTTACTGAATGCAAAAAGAAATTCGCCAAACATGACGAAAAGTCTTCCTGGCCCGACCTTTAATACATACTTAAACATCAAGTGGTTATTGTGCTTTTTTAAATTCTCTGGCCCGTATATTGTGTATCGTTTTAGAAATTTCGCCGTATTTTTCAGTTTATGTGTCAACTGTCTGGAAAAATTGTCAACTTGTCAGGCTGTAAAATACATTTCACAGCCACCAAACCATGCTGCCGTTCAGACTTCAACAGACTTGGCTTATGCCAGGCTTTTCTGGTCTATATTGCTCTTTTTGAAAATCCTATGGCACGTTATTGCCTTACGGAAAGTCATAAGGTATTTTTTATTGTCTTTAATGCCTCAGCTGAAACCCCAGTACACACATCGAGCCTAACCCTACCTAAATGAACAGCTCTGTAAATCAAACATATTGCAGTTGTGTCTAGCCACTGTTTTTACAATGTTCCTATCATGTGTGTGCGTGTGCAAGCGTGTGTGTGTGTGTCCGTGAGTGTTTATCCCTACCACTAAAATCACAGGCCAGCTTTCACTATAATAACATTACGGTCCATTCACTTCATTACGTATCTGAGGGATTGTGGATGCCTTCATTATGGTCTAATGGTATTTGGAGGTTTGTGGTAATCAGTCTCCAGGGAGCCACATCCCCCGGCCTGTTTTCCTCACATAAGCACACATACAGCCCTGTCAGCACGCTCGCTATGGTTACACACCAGCACCGAGTCAGTCCACACCTCCTTTCAAGCTGACTACTAAGGTGCCTTCAAAATGACCTTTCCTGCATGGCTGGTTTGCATCTCTCTCTCTCACACACACACACACATACACAGGACAAGTGCAGGCAGATGAGCTTAATCAGCACATAATACAGAGAGTATCACACAATGCAGTGTGCTAGTTATTTATTTGCTTTCTAAAGAAGTGCTTTGTGAGCCATGGTGCTGGCTTCGAGCTACATTTTAAACCGACGTCAGTTTGCCTGAGCATGTACACACACACCCACACACACACACAATGTGAAAAGCCACATTGTGACACATACACACTCAAACACGTCTTTACATGAAGATTTATGTCTACCTTTGGGCTGTGCGATAATACAATAATAGCTGAAATTATAATTACTCCGTGCAATATTGAAATCGTAATTGTTCGTCACAATTATTCAGCTAATTTAGAGAAAAAATAACATTCCGCTACACTGGATCATGTTAAGTAAACAGCATCCTCAAATGTATAAACATTTGTGTTAAATTAAGACTGAACTCAAATGTTAGCTTCTATGTTGATCTTTAATAGATTAGCTGAGACTCAAAAGGAGTAACTAAATAAATAAGCCATCACAGTATGCAAGCAAAAAAAAAAAAGTTACAGTTGTGTATAAAAGTTTGCATCCCCTATGCTTTCTGAGTGAGAAACCCTAACCCTAACCCTTACCCTAACTGTTCAACATCCATTTCACAGCATATTTCATGATTAAAACATAACATAATATAACATGGTTTAATACTACAGTCAGTCAGTTATCATTAAGCTCAAAGGTTTTCACCCTCATTGACTTTATTTAATGTGACTTATTAATAGCGAACACGTATTTACTTTGCCTTATTTAAGTCATAAAAAGTTCAAGCAGACTGAAACTCTCAAAACAATGTGATGTGAGAGGTGAGGTTAAGGTTCAGGGCAACCACAGAACATAAAACATCAGCCAGAGATGGAAGATACACAAAGACACAAGCAGTGAGTGAGACAATGATAATTGACAAAGAAAGGATTGCAAATCCAAAACAAACAGCAGGAAGCCTAAAGAAATGTAACTAAAAGTCATGAGGAAGGACATTATAAGGGCTTCTTTCTGGAAATGTATGCCAAAAATCAGCAAAGTTATTTCTCAATAGAACAGGACTATTTCAAGTTTTCAAGGTTTCATAATCTCATATTTGGTTTATTGTAATCTTCTGACAAGAAATACTAGATACATTGGACTATATTCAAGATACTTTCACTTGCTAGGAGGTCATTTTTTACAGTGCTGATACCTCAGTGAAGAGTAGGGTAGAAATTGTTACATAGCAAACAGGGGACGTCCCCTGGACGTTGCGAATGTCCACTTAGGTCTGCATTTGGTCCGGTTTATAATGTTCACTGGCGGATGTTTCGAGGACGTCAGAGGATATGAAATCAACTACTGAATGTGTTCATTTCAGTGAAAGTCCACTATGCGTCCCGAATGGCCACTGGGCGTCCTGTGAATGTCCCCTTGAATGTCCGTAGGACGTCAAGGGGACCCTACACATGGACGTTCGGGGGACGTTTGTAGAGGCCATTTAGAGAACATCCTGCCGACCTTTTTTTGTCAGCTGTTTAGTAGTAGGAGGGAAGTAGTGGGTACGGAAGCTTTGGCTGCGTCTGAATGTCCCTACTACCCTAGTACACAGAAAGTGAAAAGCAGTAGGCCAAAGGAGTAGTATGTCAGAATTCTCAGTATTCATAAAACAGTAGGCGAGATATACTCAGATGTCCTGCTGCTTCTGCTGAGAGTCTGCAGCATGGAACCATTGAACACTGCGCTAACCCATAATGCAACGGGACTGGTGCTGAAGAGCTGTCAGAATCAAAAATGGCAGAAGGCGTGTTGGCTGTTTTTAAGTTGTAGGTCACATGACAATGCCAACATGGTGAATGTAGTCTGGATTGTATTCATGCTACACACTTACCCCGATCAGTACGTAGTGTATCAACGGCCGAGCCATAGGTACTGATTTTACAGAGATGCCAGTGATCCTGACCTTTTCTGCTCTCTGGACCTGCCTTATCCATCCTGATGCCCTACCTCTGGATGGAGCTCTCATCAGCTGGAGGCTACATTCTGCCACTGAGGACGACCCCAAGCATTGCAGCCTGGAGATTGCTGAGTATAGTGCTGCTTGAAGTACTATGGAAATGCTTTTGGACCTCAATTCCACATGGACATTTTCGCTGTGGTTGCTGTGACTACGGTTGCTGTTATGGCCTTAGGACTGCAATTACTGCATACAATTTTGCACTCCAGTCTCCTTTAGTGAACGGTGGATTAGTTCAACAAAACAGACTTCATATAAAAACCACAATGAACTTTCCTTTAGTTTCACACTATCCGTTATTACCCAGATGAGGACGGGTTCCCTTCCGAGTCTGGTTCCGCTCAAAGTTTCTTCCTCATATCATCTTAGGGAATTTTTCCTTGCCACCATCTCCACTGACTTGCTCAATAGGATAAATTTGCACATTTAAAATCTGTATCCTGTGTTTATATGTTTCTGTAAAGCTGCTGTGAGACAATGTCCATTGTTAAAAGCGCTATACAAGTGAAATTTAATGGAATTGAATTGAACAAATGCACTAAGTACTGTCACAGTACATGATTTCAGACGCAGCCTTTTTCACTAGTGGAGAAAGAGAGAAGGTGGAGCTTCAGACAAGATCCTTCACCCAAACTTCAGTAACATTTAAAACTTTATTTGAAGTAATTTAAGTAGCGGAGTGCTTTAGCACACTTTTTGGCCAGTTTGTTACTCCAAACTCACAATGCTTTGTGTTTTTCTTACTACAAACTCAAATGTATTTTATGTTGTTACTGCAAACTCACATTCTTTCATCATTTATCATTTCAGAATAAGGGTTTTCATACTGTTGAACCCACCTGTTAACCTTTTATTTAAATAGTGAGCTTATGACTCGGTGTACTGATCGATGACAACTCATACGTGACATTGCTCATTTACACAGTTTATCCAAGCTCCAGTATCGCAGTCAATTGTTTAATTAATTGAGTCAAAAATCGTCATGATGGAAATGCACTTAATTGCCCTAACGTCTGCTTCAATAAACAGTATGTGATGAAGGGCCTGATACTGGCAATTTCACACACATTCATCACCGCAAGCAAAACTAATAAAACACGACTACACAGATACACAAATCTGTCTGGATAAACATCGAGAATGAAAGGGGAGGGCAAAACCACACACACACACACACACACACACGTCCCAGTCCAGCTGGTGCTTCTATATTTATTTGTCTTAGCATCTTTATGAGGACCTACTACTGACATTATTATTAATAATGAGTCTAAACTCTAACCTTAACCTCTGTAGCCAAAAGGAACTTTAGACTTTAGTTCTTTAAATAAAAGTTGCTTAAAAAAATAATAAAACAAACAAATAAACAAAAAATGTTTTCCTCATGGGGACCAGCTGAATGTCCCCACAAAACTGTCAAATTCCTATCCTTATGGGGACATTTGATCCCCAACAAAATATAAAAACAATTCCACACATGCTCTCATAAACACACACACAGACAGACACAGACAGACAGACAGACAGACACACACACACACACACACACACACACACACACACACACACACACACACACACAGAGTGCCAAAGTGTAGGTTCAGAAGCCCCAGGGTGCTTGGGTAAGTCTGAGGGGCTCAAGACAACTAATGCTCTTGGCACTAATACCTCATTACTAAACTCATTCTGCACAACACACACACACACACACACACACACACACACACACATGCACACACACGTCCAGGTCCAGCTGGGGCTCCTGTATTGTCAGACTGTCAGACTTTAAGATGCCCAGGTGGCACAGGAAGCCCTGGAAGCATGCCTAGATGGAGACACACCCCACACCCACACAGCCGTTCTCTCTCTCTCTCTCTCTCTCTCTCTCTCTCGCTCTCTCATTCTTTCTTCCACACAAAGGAAAGCAGAGCGCTACCTTGGCGCAATTAGTGCGACGCTCATTGCTGGGGGCACACGAGGAAATGAGCTGAGGAGCTGACTGGGGTGTGAGAGCGGGGGCGGGGTGTGAGGGGGGTGTCAGAGTGGCGCGGGGGTTCTGCTTCAAGGAGGAAATATAATGTGCTATACAACTATGTAAAGCAGAAGGTAATCACTCGGCGCCTCTATAATACCCTGCTCTCCCCCCACACACACTTTTCTTTTGCGCTCATTCTCGGCTTAACTTGGCTGTTGTTGTGCTGTCACGCCTAAATGAGGATACAGGCGCTCGTAACGACAAAGGAAACACTTTATATATGAAACTAGACAACGTTTAAAACCTCCTAATTGGCTGATGCTGTGCGGTTGCTTTGAAATCGCAGACAACAATGAAGAATTCAATTAAAATGTTTTTATTAAAAGGATCACTGGGCTATTTATTACTAATGAAGCTGTTCACAATCACACAAATTAGCACAAATGAGTGTTTGTAGCAAAAGTGATATAATAAAGAGCATGTGTTTAGGGAAAGCTCATTTGTGAGCTGGGCCTCCTTAAGCAGAGGAGCGATTCAGATCCGTCTGACTCAACAGCGCCTGCATTAGCCGTTAGCAATTAGCCATTAGTCCCACAGGAGGCAGCGGCCAGGAAAGCTGTGGGGACGCTACTTTGGAACGAGCGTTAAATTGCTGTTTCTGAATGTTCAACTAATGTGCTCCATCCCCATATGCGCTTGTGGGTTTTAGTTTTATGAGCAGGCCCAAGGTCATGCTCAGGCGCAATGGAAAGAACAAAATGATTTTTTTTTTTTTTAATGGAAAATGGGAAGCTTCTGCTAATGCAGTGCTGTGATACTCAATATGCATAGCCTACTGTCTTCAAATCTGAGTTTAGTGGATTTGTGCCTAATCCAGAGTTTTTAAAACGTCTCCAATGATGTTGGGTAATAATTCACGTCTAGATCATATGAATAGTTCATGGAAAATGTATATGTAAACAGATGAGAGAAAACGGTGATTAATTTCAGTTCAAAGCTGCTAGTGCTGAAAATCGGTGCCGTATAAAAATCCCCAGCTTTCAACACTGACCATTTTTCAACTGAAGTTAATCATCATTTGTTTACATTAATATCTTCCATGAGATCTAGACAGCTAGTTTGATCTGACATGATGTAACAGATGGCTAGTTTAACTAAGTGTTTTTGAAGGAACATGGAAGTACACTTACTTCTTTCAAATAACTTTCAATAAAATTCACTGAAACTATTGTATCAACCATGTAGTTCTGATAAACATTTGATTTCATTATAAAGATACAGAGTATATACTGTACGTTTTAAGCCATTAAGTTCTGCAGCTGATTTTTGTCTGTTAATTGAAAAGAAATATAGACTGAGGTCACTGGCTGCTAATAAGATCAAACTGTATGCTGGGAAGTTTCTTTTAATCGGTTTAGATTTTTTATTTATTTTTGGAACGCTTACTATAACATTACATGAATAATCATGCACTAATACCTGAATTAATACTTACCTGAATATGAACTAATGATGAGTTAATGCATGTACTAATCACGAACTAATCTTAACTACGACGTGAGTGTCATGAGTTCATGCGTGAATAATGACCACCTTAAGTACATGTTATTTAGTTGATGTATTAGTTAGGGGTAAACTACATCAAACACGCTCTATAAGAAAGAATATGAATGAAACGTGCAGAATTTCAAATTGTTTATATAATTTGCAATATGCAAATACGAGCATGGCGTAAAGATGAAATTATTGGTGTTTATTATTAATGCGTCTTTCTACGTTTGATAAGGAGGATGAATGTCTGTTATGAAAGTAATCCAGTGCCAGCCAATTATGTTAATAATGAGTATTTATTGATCACGTACAGCACAGTGAATTCTTTTTTTCACATACCCCAGCATGTTAGGAAGTTGGGATCAGAGTGCAGGGTCAGCCATGATACAGCGCCCCCTGGAGCAGAGAAGGTTAAGGGCCCGACAGTGGCAGCCCGACAGTGGCAGCCCGACAGTGGCAGCCACCAAACCACTTCCCTCCATGTGTGTACGCAGCTGCATATGGCAAATTATATAAACAATTTGAAATTCAGCACGTTTCATTTATATCCTTTCTTGTAGAGAATGTTTGATTTAGTTTACCCCTACGTGTTAATGAATACATTAATTAACCAACATGTACTAACATGTACTTAAGGTGGTCGTTATTCACTCTTGAACTCATAACACTCACGTCGTAGTTAAAGTTAGATCCTCATTAGTTTTTTGATTAGTACATGCCGTAACTCATCATTTAAATTCACTATGGAAGACATTCAGAATGTTACAGACTACATCTAATGAAGTGAAAAGTGAAATGTGCACATGTTAGAACACATTGAACAAATTCCCATTTGTAGACTGTCCCAATTGTCTTCATCAGATGAGTTCATTACAACATTTTGGAGATACCACTCTACAGTGAATGTCAACATTTCATCCAAGATTTATGCCAGATTAGTTCAGTGTACATTGTGTTTACTGTTTCTGCACAGGCGAATGCAAGCTATTTTTTGTTACACAGGCAGAAAGAGAACAGCAACCTCTTCTCTACATCTGCCAAACTTTCCTATATATCATCTAAAGTCTTTCCTACATCCTCCAGAGTCTTTTCAAACTTTTGGCTACATCTCGAAGACCGCACAGTGAGCCTGAGAGACTGACACGATGCCGGCGGCTGCGTTCAAGCCCCACCGTATTAAATACAAAAATCAAAACCGACTATGTCTACGCCAAAGGTTATCATAGGTGCCGTTGTTTACACACTATTTAATTCATTAGTTTGCAACGATGGATGTCGATGGTGTGTAATTTAACAGCGAGTCAAAGAAGACCATTGCAAAAATATTTACTTCTTGAACGTGGCCCAGTTTAAATAGTGAAAGGAAAAAGGGCTGTTCAGCTGTTACCACAACTCGAAGCAGGGTTATAAGGGGGTTATAAGGGGGTGTGGCGTGTGCTTTTGGCTTCGTATTTCGGGTGGAGCGCAATTGGTCGGTAATAAGGAGCTGACATTTGGCAGAGTACCGCATACAGAGTGTCGTGACACCCCCTTGCTCTCTCATTGCGTTTCCCTATGGCAGATGGGTACTGGGCATGACGGCAAGGTCAGGAGGTCATATCCACATGGGGTATGACAGTGCGTGTGTGTGTCAGCGAGTTGGGAGAGTCGTTAATACTGTCCCTGATATAAATGACGATGAGAGCTGGGTGTGTGTCAGGTTGCATGGCATGTATGTGTGAGTGTGTGTGTGTGTGTGTGTGTGTGTGTGTGTGTGTGTGTGTGGACTAAACCATCAACACTTTTAATTGTTGGGTTCCTGAGCTGTGCTGGAGGTGCTGAAAAACACAAAACTTTATTATGAAGTAAAAATGCAGCAATACAGACAGACGGGCGAGCAGCTAGGAGGTACTGACTTGGGTTACTTTCTCTCTCTCTCTCTCTCTCTCTCTCTCTCTCTCTCTCTCTCTCTCTCTCTCTCTCTCTCTCTCGCTCTGCTGAGGTAAGCTCCAACATAAATGAACTGAGAACCCAAAGGGAGTTTCCCTAGTGGATTCTCTATGGCGACAGAAAAGCAGTATGAATGTGTGTGTGTGTGAGAGAGAGAGAGGGAGAGAGAGAGAGAGAGAGAGAGAGAGAGAATATATAAAACTCTATATTTTCTACTGCATAAAATACCTACATAATATAATATATCTATTATAAACAATGTCAAAACATTTTGGTCCATTCGAGCGTTATTCCAACCATGTGTGCGTGCCTGCGAGGGTTTGTCTTATATAAAGTGTGTTAAAATACTCAGCTCCTCTTTATAAGTCTTTGTCTGTCAGTGCGTGGGATTGCAGCCAGTCTCGTCTAATTGATTATGTGGCTAAGAGGGTAAGGCTCAAAGTCCAGTCGAGGGCCAAGGCTCCGTTACGCACTCTCCCAGAAGGCACTGCTGAAAGGATGGACAGATTAGGAGTGGATGGAGGTGTGCGGGGAGTGGGGGAATAAAAGCGAGGGAGGAGGCGAAGTAGGGAGTGCGATCGTTTGCTCTTGGACACGCATCATTTTTTCTCTAAAGAAGTCTGGCAGCTGTTCTGTGAGCAGGGAGAACAGAAGGAGGAGGCGGGAGGAGGAGAGGGAGGAGGAAGTGAAGTGAAGGAGCGGAGGGGATGTTAAGGACAAGTAAGAAAAAATGAGATTAGTTTGGGTGAGTTTGTAATTATGTTAAGAAAAAAAAAAAAGTCTCCCTCCAGCATTGTTGATTGTGTGTGTGTGTGTGTGTGTGTGTGTGTGTGTGTGTGTGTGTGTGTGTGTGTGTGAGAGAGAGAGAGAGAGAATGATTAGGGCTGGTGATGCATTATACAAACACTTCTTATTTCATTATGGGGAAAAAACACGGTTAACATCACACAAATGTGATCATTTAACACACACACACACAGCTGTTTTTCTGTTCCGAGAAAAATAGAAAAATGAAGTATATATACAAAGAAAGTTTCACAGGAGGATGTTGAAGCAATACAGCTCACAGTTGGATCTTAAGCAGTTCTTTGAGAGCGTGGGATTTCAAACTGATACACAATGTAATTTATCACCTTATTAGCAGTTATTTATCCAGACTGAGAGGACAAACCAGCATGCAGTGGATCAGATATATTCTGTGTCGTTTACGCTCTGCTTTCTGGTGAGAAAGAGAAATAAAAATAACCTTAGACACCACATTGAGCCATGCAAAAACATTTCCCTATATCATCCTGCACTAAGGAGAGAAGATAATACTTTGTCACAGGAGTGAGACTCTCAAGGGTGCGTCCTTTGTAGCTTTAGTTAGAGGAAAATTATTCTAGAAGAACACTATTACAGGGCCCCTATTATGCTATATAAACGTGCCTAATTTTGTTTTAGAGTTCTCATACAATATGTTTACATGCATCCAAGATCAAAATACACTTTAATGTTCTCATCATTTACATTGCAGCGTCACCGCTTTTTTCTCAGGGTCACAAACGACTTGCTCAATGATCCATCCGCTTTAAACTCCTCCTTTCAGACTCATACTCTGCTCTGATTGGTCAGATGTCCCAGTCTGTTGGGATTGGTCTACCGCTTACGGCGCATGTCGGAAAGGAAACGGCAGACATTATCTGAATATCTGAATTTCAGCTCAGTAATAATGTCGTCGGTTTTAAGATACCTTATCGATTTGAGCCCGAGCCCGAGAGAGATGCATCGGAAGATCAACCCAAACCATCATCGCAAGCATGACGGGAACAGGACATCTCAGTGGTATGTTTATATGTAGTTTGGCAATAAGCAGAGGCTAACAGGCTAACAGCTGTGCACTGGCTGTACACGTATACAACACAAATCTACGCATTTGAAACACTAGGTATAAAATATATACATAAATATTTAATCAAACTTACAGGTTGTGATCCAGATGTGCAAGATGGTCCTAATAAAGTGGGTATGGCCCCGTCTTTAATGAATAATCATTTCACAAATCCCGTGACCACAACTTCAGTGTTTGAGGGCGGGTAAAAGTAAATGTTGTTCGCGAACAGCCAGTGAAGACCAGAGGCGGGGCTTTTTGCTACACACCTACGTAGGTTAGTACAGGAAGTAAGTCTGGAATTACTAACGACTCGTTTCAGCTGTTCAGAATCTGGGAGTCAATAGCTCCATTTGTCGTGCACTTTTATTGTTGAAACTTTGCAAATGTTTTTACATTCACAAGCAGCTCTAGAACACACTACATGAAAGGTAATATTTGAAAAAGCATAATAGGGGCGCTTTACAGGACATAATTGGATCTACACCCATTCAATCCCACCACTTTCAACTGCGACCAATGTTTGTTGTTTTTTTTTTTTTTTAATTGTCAGAGCTATTTACATTAAACATGAACCTGAGAAAGATTATTTCCACACTGGAGCTCAATAAAAGAAATGTATAATGTATATCTACCACATTGAATGCATATTGAATAAGCTTGCACGGCCACATTTATAGAATTCTCACAGGAGAGGTAAACATCTGGAAGGACAAAGTGGGATAAATTATTGCTCGTTGTAAATACATAATAGACTACTGACATTCATAACTATGCATATTGCACTGATTTTAAAATACATGGAATCCCCAAAGTCTCCATACACAGGGGAAATTAACATTTTTTTTTTCTTTTTAGCAAATGTCTTCCAAAATGTACTTAGTTTATATTATATATGCTGTTTTTTTTTTCTTTTCAGATATACTTTAAGAATACCTTTGACAAAAGAAGAACATATTAAAATCCTTCTCATGGCTGGATGAGTTTAACAGAGTTTAACAGACTGGAAGTATTGCAGACCAACAGAGAAGTGGACGTCCACCAACATCCACTACATCCACAACATCTACATGGCTGTGTATAGAGACTTTTGGGACACCCTGTATTGCTACTTTAAATGCCTTTATGTGTAATTGATATTTTATAAGTACTGAAAATTGCAATTTAATGCATGGTTTAAACATTCAGGGCAAATAGGCCAAATTCTGAGTCTGTAGTTTCCCATCAATCACAACTGCGTTCAAAAATAAACCACACATTTATGTTTTAAACTTTGAAGCTGTACCAGACCACTGTTGTTTGTAGGCACAATGAAGAAAAATGAAAGATACAGATTGAAACAGTCAGGTCCAAGTGAGGATCTGATGCTACTTTTGACTCTGTACTTTCCCAGCAGTCCTGACTGTGACCAAGAACTAAACTTATACGTTGTCAAACCTTTCCAAAACCATTTTTGAAACGATATAAGATTTGTAGCATAGCTGTGTCCGGAGGGTTACGTTCCTGTACTCATATCGCTGAATACCGTAACAGAAACCTTTTTTTTTTAGGCTCATATATAAAGTCTGCATTTGGAAATAATGTAATGGAAAGTTTCTAAATACTGAGATGTACTGGTATCCCATCCAGGGCGTATTTGCAATTTTGCCAATTTACATAGTTTTGCACAAGAAAAGCACAAAAAAAACCCCAGCAAATTACATTGCAACTTTTGAAGAAGAAGAAAAAGCCGCCGCAAAATCAAGCATTTTTGGCCACAACAGTCACAAAATACAACGAAATCCACACGAAATGTTTAATAGATCATGGAAACTTTGCTACAGTCCTTCTGGAGACCTGTTTGTTATTTGAGTTTGAGCACACACTGGGTTATATGACTACAAATTAAACAAGGTTTTATATGACAAGTGGTATAATACTGCATATGTTAGTTTAACAACCTACAAAAAAACAAGGTCTGTCCCCCAAAAAGAAAGGTACATATGATAGTTTTGACTTTGTGGTTTTGAGTATCTTTTTCATTTTTTAAACAATTTTTTATTGTTTATTTATTCATTTTATTGTTATTTTTAAAATAAAGAGTCAGAAGTTACTGATTACTGAGATTATGTGTGTATTAGATACAGGTGTATGTAGAGCATTCATTAATAATCAAATCTGCATTAATCATTATGTCAATAAAAGATGTGTGTGTGTGTGTGTGTGTGTGTGTGTGTGTGTGTGTGTGTGCGTGTGTGTGTGTGTGTGTGTGTGTGTGTGTGTGTGCGTGTGTGTGTGTGTGTGTGTGTGTGTGTGTGTGCGTGTGTGTGTGTGTGTGTGTGTGTGTGTGTGTGTGTGCGTGTGTGTGTGTGTGTGTGTGTGTGTGTGTGTGTGTGTGTGTGTGTGTGTGTGAGAGAGAGAGAGAGAGAGAGAGAGAGAGAGAGAGAGAGAGTTTACTGGCCGTTCTATATCATGTTGAGGGAGTAGTGTATGACTCAGTGGGCTGTAGTGCATTATGGTAAAGCTCAGTGGGTATGTCGGGCTTAGTTCAGCTCCTGCTTCATAAAACAATCTACTACTAATATTACTACACACACACACACACACACACACACACACACTTTATACATCCCTGGCAGTGAAAAATGGTATATTTATGAACGTGGCTAGACAAAACAAATATCCCATATCTCTCAGTCCTCAGTCCTCTTCCTCCTTCTTTTTCTCTCGACTTTAGCATGCTAGCACGGCCCACTGGCTTTCTGAACACACACTACTCTCTGTCGCCTTTGTCGAGCTGACAGGCTTTGTTGTGTAGAGAAAGAGAGACCCCCTCTTGCCTCACACACAAGCATGCACACTCACACACACATGCTGCATACACACATTCCACAGGCGCAGAGGTCAAAGGGTGCAGCTGCCTCAATAAAGAATCGGTGCGTGTGTGTGTGTGTTTGTGTGTGTGTATGGTGTGTGAGTGTGTGTGAGGGGGGCGGATGGGTGATTCATTTACTTTTTCTCTTTTTCTTTCGGAGCTGAAAGCGAGAGTGAGAGTGAGAGAAGAAGGGACAGAAGGGGAGCCATTTTGGTCCTGAAGAGTTCTTGGAGCTTTTGGAATTTGGGGGGGGGGGGGGGGGGGGGGGGGTTCAGGGCTTTGTGAGTTCCCTTATTATCTCTGATGAGTGTCAGTGGGTGTGTTCCTGTATGTGTGTGTGTGTGTGTGTGTGTGTGTATGTTTGTGTGTGTATGTGTGTGTGTGTGTGTGTGTGTGTGTGTGTATATATATATGTGTGTGTGCACGCACACATGGGATCTGCTGCACAATGCTATTCTTTTCCCCTTGTCACATTTCACAAATCCTCTACAGAACAAGAGTTCCTGCAGGGAATGTAGGGTAAAAAACCCAGGCAGGGTGATGTATTGATTTCTTCGGGGAGTGTGTGGCGTGCGCAGCATACCATCTCGAAGTTCTGATGCAACGCTAAACCTGACTCCAGGTCAGTAAATGTTTGCACAGCGTTCACGCTGAGAGTGCTTGTGCTGATCTGAGGTCAGTGCGGATCAGAACGAAAGCGTCCGACGGGGAAGCGCTGGGTTTGAACTAGCACGGCCGAGGAGCTGCACGCTGAGTAAAACTCTGCACAATCCACACTGCAACCCAAAGTAAACACAATGCTGCTTTAGCATGCTGCCTTTCTTGGGTGGGCTGTGGTTTGCTAGATGGTATCCCTGATACTGTGGTAAAGAAATGAAAAAGATGTGTGTTTCCTGCCACTCACTTAACATTCCTCATGTAGAAAGAAGTTATATTTAAAGCCTCAGCCCAGAGCTGCTGAAGCGACATCGCAGCCCACTGAGGCCCACTGACTGAGAGGATTATAAACATAGCTCATTTGCTGAAACAGTTGCTAAAGTAATCCAATCTGACCCTTTCCCAACTGGGAGATTGGTGCTTTTCACTGCAAATTATTTTTTGGGTTCATATGCGTGGTGTGTGTGTGTGTGTGTGTGTGTGTGTGTGTGTGTGTGTGTGTGTGTGTTTTCTTAATGGGACAGACGTGATCTGACTTTAAGCCTGTGTATAGTAATCAAATATACTTATGTGTATCAATACACACACCGTAAAACCGGATACGTTCATTCAACTCAACAAATTTGAGGAAACTAATTACCTCAAAATTTTTAAGTTGATAAATCAATTTCTTTAAAGCCAAATACACTTAAATACAGCAAAAGTTTATTTTAAATGACAAGAGTTTCAGTTCAATTTTTTATTTATCAATGTAAAAATTTTGAAGAAATTAGTCCTCATTAATCCTCATATTTTTTTGAGTTAAATGAACTATCCGGTTTTACAGTGCATTATTTTTATTTTTATTTTTAAAAGCGCCACGAAACAGATGCAAAAAAATAAACTCAATAAAAAAATTGAGAACAAATGTTCTGAGAAATGCAGTGGATATAAAATGTCTACACACTCTTGTTGGAACTGCAGCTTTTTGTGGTGTAAAATATGAAAGCGAGATAAATCATGCCAGAACTTGTTCCACCTGTAAGGTGATAATGTAGACCAACCAACAACATTCAAGCCAAAAACAAATACAAACATTTTAGGGCTGAAAGACATTTAAAAAAAAAAAAAAAAAAAGCATCCAAGAAGCTGATTGCATAAATGTGCACATCCTTGTCTAATTGGCCTGGGCTCAGAATGAACCAATCACGCTCCAACTCATCAAAAAGTAACCTGTTATCACCCAAGTGATTCTGATGCACTCCTAATAAAAATCAGCTGTTTCTGTAGGATTTTCTTGACATCATCTTGGTTTCATCCGAATGCTGACGCCATGGTCCATTAAAGAGCTTACAAAGCATGTACGGAATCTCATTGTCAAAAAGTACTGATAAGGAGAGGGGTAGAAAACAAGAAACAGCCAGTACAGGACTTTCGCAGAGTTTTTGTGTGATTGTCTCAACCAAAAATGCTTGATTTTGTGGTGACTTTTTAAAAAGTTTGCGATGCAATTGCTTTAGCGTTGCTACTTGATTCGTCGAAAGTGCAATTGTTTTGCGCGGTCTTTCACAGCAACGTTTGTTGGTCGATGAAACCTTTTAGCTGTGCTCATTTTCCACAAGGGCGAATCGAAGACGGCTTTGGTTGGATCTGCGTTGTGATGGTGTCACATGACCCGTGTTGGCTCAAATCTGTGGAAAAATCCCAAGCTTCTCGGAATATTGTAGAGTTTGCTAGATCATTTCTACGATCCCAAAATCATGAAATCCTGAAGGGATTAGATCACCGTGAAGACCATCAGTACCAAGTGGTGAAAGCGGGGGAACACTGCGACATTACAGAGAACTAGATGTCCTTTGAAAATTGACCAAAGGACAAGAAGAAATTTGACCAGGGAGGCTCCTAAGAGACCTTCAGCAACTTTAAAGGAGCTGCAGGAATATCTGGTGAATATTGGTAACTCCCTACATGTGACGTACATATAATCACCCCCAAACCATGTGGCAGAATGTGTTATGGGCTGATGAGAGCAAGGTAGAAATTTTTGGGCATAATTCTAAAAGATATGTTTGGTGGACAGTTTATTACCCAAACTAACACCATAGGCACAGTGAAGCATGGTGGTGGGAGCATCGTGCTATAGTGCTGCTTCTCTTCAGCTGAGACTGGGGTTCTAGTCAAAATAGAGGGAAAGCTTCAAATACCAATCTATTTTAGCCAGAGGTGGGTCGTAATGCACTACATTTACTCGAGTAACTTTAAAAAAAAAAAAAAGTACTTTCAAGAATAGGTTTAGGCCATACTTATACTCTTACTCAAGTTAAATTTTAATCATAGAAATGTACATTTTACTCCACTACATGTTACATGGCTTGATCCCCCTGAAGGACGTCAAAACCAGACGGTGGGGGCGGGCATTGAAATTTTCACATACTACTCAGTTTTAATAGTGAAAAATTGTTCGCATCGTTCAGTCTATCTGAAAAGAAAATGTCAATATAAATTCGGCCCCCCCCACAAAAAAAATAGGTCATACTATTGTCAATGCATGAACACGTACAGTATGCTAAATGCGGGAAATACCCCGGAGATAGCGCGGGTGTTCGAAAGACTCTTTTCCTTGGAAAATAAATGTAATAATCTAAATTATAGTCGTATCTCAAGCATAAATTTCCTGCACAGTTTATCCAAATGAAATGCTTATGGTGAAATGATTACAATGAAGTTTAGCTATAGTCTCATGCATGGAAGTTACGTCTTTTACTGTAGTAACAGTAAGCTATGTGTGCGCACGCGTACTGTCATGATCATCCACTCAGTGGCGAAAAGGTTAGGAATCACTTCATTATAACTTTGAGATGGTGTTTCATACAAAAACTCACGGCTCACAGACGTCTATTTTATCTGCGTATAGTTTGGGTTAGTAATACAGTGAACATGAATGCAGTGACCTTTTCACATTTAAATAACAGGCTTTTTTGCACTCAGATTTCATTTAACACTTGTGATGTCATGAGTAAGAGAAAGGGAACAGACATAAGGTAGTTTTTTACCTGCAAGAAAAGACAAGTAGGTTGAGGAACAGTTCAGAAAGTACATGCTACTTTTTAAGGCATTCATGGAACTGTTCATCACATAAAGCTGAACAGCATTGTATGGATTATAGCATTTACAGTGTTGTGTTTTAAGGATACAGGACCGTGGTTCACTGAAGCACACATCTGCATTACACGAACTAGTTAATCTGGGCAAACTGAGAAAAGCTGATGTAGTCAATGTATAATTCGCACACTGACCACAAGCGAACCGCTCCAGAGTTTGTTTGCACTCAGGCCGAGACCACCTCGGTCAGGTGGTCTTAGCCCGATTGTTTGGGTGCAGATCCGAGCACAATTGCTGTGTTCATACATGTCTAAACAAACCAAACCAAGGGGAAAAACACACCAGGTTCCGAAACAAATGCTCCAGACGAGCCAGATGTGACAACGCCCTGAGATTCAGGATTTTCCCTTCTTTTGAATCTTTTCTGAAGTAACTAGTAACTTGCTACTTGAGGAGTTTTCTCGTTAGATATTTTATTAATCTTACTCAAGTCAGGTTACTGATCAGAAGGTCAGGAGTTCAAGCCTCACCATTGCCAAGCTACCACTGTTGGGCCCTTGAGCGAGCCCCTTAACCTGCAATTGCTCAGTTTTATAAGTGAGCTAAATGCAAGCTGCTCTAGATAAGGATGTCTTCCAAATGCCATAAGATGTAACTTAACATTATTACATTGACTGTTGTCTTGAGTAACCATTTTTATAAGTAGTTTTACTTATACATAAGCCAGTGACGTGCGGTGAGGTTCGTGGTTGGGGAGCCACTAACTCTTTCAAAGTCAGATTTACAAATATTTGAATTCAACAGAGTCGCATAAATTCACCATTCAACTGGCTGCTTGCACATTGACTACTGGTTATGTTTCATATCCCATATCAGCATTCTTTACACACACATAGGTAAGGTACATATTTGGCCAAAGAAAAACGTTAAATTTATAGCGGCTCAGAGACAGCACATTTGCTCTGCACCCTCCGTGTGTTCTTAATTTGCCATTACAATTCCACAAGTCATACTCATTCAATACAAATGAAAGTATATACAGTCCACAACAAAAAGACAAATGTAGTTTTATTCTTTAAAATAACTTACTTTTTTCTTATCTTGTTTTATATATTTTTTTTTAGTTATTATTAGTTAGTAGTTATTATTATTAAAAAAAAAAGGGCTGGTCTTTTATTTTTGTCGTGGACTGTATAGTAGTGTATGCATGGTCTAACCTTTACTCGTCTGTCTTACTCATATCATCAAATACCAAAAATGCCTCCCTCACTTTTAGCCACATAATGCAAAATGACAGATCTGGGCTTTATTTGTGACAACCGTTGTCTCGTCTACTTCTACAGAAACAAATTGGGCTGCATTAATCTCCTTTTATATATATATATATATATATATATATATATATATATATATATATATATATATATATAATTTCTAATCACATCACTTATTGCCTCAATTAAATCGTTCTGAATTCTGTTTGATAAGCCAGAAAACACAGTGAATGTCTCTAAATGTCTAGCTAACCTATCATCTTTCTCAGCAAAAGCATGTAGTAGTTCTACATAGCTGCCACGATTAGAAGAGGTCGTACTCTCATCGTTAGCACGAAATGCTAATTGCTGTTTGGTTAGGAAGCAAGTTGCTTTAATGAGGTCTTTTAAAATCTGTCAGTTTTCCTTTACCTTAGCATTGTGGATGATCATATTTAGTCTCCGCTGTTCGTTCAAAGCCAAATCTATCCTTGAGCGTCCAAAATTTTTTTAATCAATTTGGCTTTGAAGGTGAGTAGTTGAACTTTCATGTCTGCTGAGACTTCTTGGTATATTTTTCAAGTCACAAAATCCCGCTGTAGTAGTCCAGACATTGTCACTCGTTGTCACTTACATTATCATTATATATATATATATATATCTTCCATTTTTGCAGTCAGGGCAAAAAATAAACGGACTGATGCAGTGCACTTGAATTTCTCTACTTGACTTTTTTGCTAGCATATTACCCACAATGCCATATGTCTGTAATACGTGAAGAAGAACAATAGCAGAACAAGCCCGTATGCTCACACACGCCCCCTTCAGTGAGGCAAAGGTACTGCCTGCCTCCCCTCCTGCTTTTTCACTGCAGCATTATGTCAGATCTGCAAGACTATGTTATACACATGCGTGAAATACATGACCTAGACTGGAATGTGAGGACATATAATAAAATTGTGTACAAACATTACCTTGGTGACATACAGAGAGATCAATTGCACTTGCTCAAGTTGAGCAAAAAAAAAAAGAGCAGCTCAATCCAGTTTGTGAGGGATTGCGCAATCCGAGAGGAGGTTCAGCTCGTCGCTGCCTCCCTTCGCGTCTTTCCCTGTATGAACAGGAAAATACACAAATTCAGTGATATTGACTATAAAAATCATTGGAATGATTGGAATCATATATATATATGTGTTTTTTTTATCATTATTTGTTTTTTACATTTCATGAAGACTGCATGTTCTCCCCGTGCTGCGGGGGTTTCCTCCGAGTACTCTGGTTTCCTCCCCCAGTCCAAAGACATGCATGGTGGCATGTCCAAAGTGTCCGTAGTGTATGAATGGGTGTGTGAGTGTGTGTAATTGTGTGCCCTGCGATGGACTGGCACCCTGTCCAGGGTGTACCCCGCCTTGTGCCCGATGCTCCCTGGGATAGGCTCCAGGTTCCACTGTGACCCTGAAAAGGATAAGCGGTATAGAAGATGGATGGATGGATGGATGGATGGATACTCTACCCACCTGTGATTTGAGCTCAAAACCTGTAGGCAGCTGATGATGAAGTAAGATTTTACCTTCCAGCACAATAACAACCCAAAGCACAAATCCAAGTCAACAAAGAATCTAAATCCTCCTGAAAACCTGTGGAATGACTCGAAGAGGGCTGTGCACAAGAGATCCCCTCGCAATTTGGTAGATATGGAGCATTTGCACGGAAGAGGTAGAATACAATTGCCAAATTGAGATGTGCAAGTTGGCAGTGTTTACTACGGTTTAAATGAAAATCATACTTTTAAATAGTTTGTAGTAAACAATGTGAGAAAAATCTCCTTTTATGACATGTAGGTCAAAAATCTGCAAAGATCGATGAAAATGAAAAGATGCAAATATGCATTTGCATAGAATTAAAGTTGCTCATTATAAACTACAAAGAGTAAGTACTAGGCTAACCCCAACCTTAACCTTTAGAACTTTGCATACAAATAGAGTTGTGCAAATTCTCAATTTGCAAGTGTGTACATAAGTTTGGTTTGTGATCTCGTTGTCCAAAGGGACTGTGCATACAAGTGACTGTTTAATGCATTTAAAATACAAACATTACAAAAAGGATCAATTCCTTGTTACTGTGTGTTTTATGCAATATTTCCAGTTGCATTAAATATAAAAGTTTCTGTTCAATTCTGTTTGTTTTCCTTCAGAGGCAAATTGGTTACGATTACTTTGATACATTTCCCCCGGTCTCTTTGTTACTTTGCAACAATATTAAACCAGCAGGAATCAACAAATCGGCATGCGCATTGATTGAGCGAATCATTCGGCTGAGTCAAGCACGAGCCGCGTAGTGAGCCCCAGATAATTTCGGCGCTTTATATCTGAGAAAGGGGTAGCGTTTCCACCTCACGGCTCCAGGGTCCCTGGTTTGCTCCTGAACTCGGGTTACTTTCCATAGAGTTTCGCATGTTCTCTGTGTCTGCATGGGTTTCCTCAGGGTCCTCTGTTTGTCCACCCACTTCCCCAAAAAAAAAGAAGGTATGTTGCACCAAGGTGTAAATGATCCTGTGAATGTTTGTGTATGGTGGCCGGAGATGGACTGGCTTCCCATCCAAGGTGTATTCCCACCTCATTCCAGGTGTTCCCAGGATAGACTCTGCCACCCTGACCAGGTCCCAGAGTAAAGTGTTTACTGAAGATAAATGAATATCTGGCAACTTTTAGTGATTTCGTCCGTAAGAACTATTCATCAGCAAGAAATATTTAGGAGGCAGAACGAAAAAGCTGAATTTTACAACAAAAGTCCTAATATATAATGGTGGATGGCATAGGTTAATGGTAACAGCATGAACTGATTTTGAATTGCAATCTGCAAAAATATTTGTATTTACGCTACTAGCCGAGAGTATAAGCTTACTTTATACACCTGAGCGTTTACAGCATGTACTTTTTCAGTAGACATCAAATTAACTACCTTAAAACTCTCATCAGTTACATATTACTTGAGTCATTTCCAAGAAAGCATAGCTGGTGGCCACTTTATTTATACATCACCGCTTCTGGCAGACTTGTGACAGCTTCAAGTTATCAGCTTGTCAGCTTCCATATAAGGCGTTTCCTGTCTTTCATGTGTGGTGAGATAGACAGAGCTGATCTGAATAGATGGGATAATCCATATGCTCTCCAGTTACAGTGAACACACAGCTCAGACCACCTCAGTACCACTGTGACCGAGGGCAAAAAAACTATCTATGAATCACACAGAGATTCCTAGACACATCTGTGAGGACTTGAGGGCATGTGGGTATTTTTTTTTTTTTTGTGGAGGGAACATAAGACTGAGTGTGTGCCTGTAAACTGTACATCGCTGTAATCAGATATGTCTGTGATAACACACAGTAATAGATGCAGGTTAATCATGTGAAAGAAACACCAAGTTCGCCGCCAGCAGTCTATGCAAACTCTAATCCATTCTCTCCCTCCTACTTTCTGCACTCCATCACTCTCTCTCCCTCCATCATCCCATCACTTTATCACGTTTTTTTTTTTTTAATATATATATATATGTATGTATATATATATATATATATACATACATACATATATATATATATATATATATATATATATATATATATATATATGTATGTATATATATATATATATATATATATATATATATATATATATATATATATATATATATATATATATATATATATATACCACAGCCAAAAACCAGCTAAACATATCATCAGAGCCACTAATAACTGTAACAAGCTGGTTTGGTTTGCATTCAAGCAACAGAGTGAAGAGAGAAAAGGAGACATGTCGAGAGAGGTAGAAAAGGTGAAGAAAATGCAAATGAACGAGAAAGAGATGAATGGAAAAATAGAGAGAAATCAGGGGTCAGCATGCGAAAGAAAGAGAGATTAGGATGGAGAACTCCTGGTGACTACTTAAGCACTCATATTTTCATCAGCCTCTCGCTGTCAACACCGCCTACAGGTGCAATCAGAAAGAAAGAGAGAGAGAGAGAGAGAGAGAAAGAGAGAGAGAGAGAGAGAGAGAGTTGACTTTCAACCTCCACCTTTCTTCACCTCGACTGTCTCCTGTCATATTGGAGAGAGATCTGTGGGAGGCTTTTCATGTTCGTCTCTCGCCCCCACCCCCACCCCCCCTCAATCAGCACCATTACAATATCTTGCCTTTTTCCTCATATTCGCTATTTGATATGCAGACGGCCGGACACCTTTTGAAATGGTCAAATTACAACCAGCTCGATAAAAAAAAAAAAAAAAAAACTCTCTCCCTGACCTTCAGAAAGGATCCCCATGGCAACACGGCTCCCGCTGTGACATTAAGTCAAGTGGGCCAGTCTTGGGTTTTAGCTGTGGAGACTCGCCGCTGGAACAAATCTGATTAGACAGGATTATCTCCTAATTGATTTCACTCCGGGCCAAAGTTTTAGATTAGTTTTCCCTGGTCAACTTTTAAATTAACAAAGAGAAAATTCACTTGGAAAAGTAGTCAATAGAAAAATAACTGTCGCTGTGGATCAAAAGTTGAGTAATGTGTGTGTGAGCATTTTTGCGTAAAGGTAAATCAGAGGGTTTAACGACAGTGTGTATTTTTATACATGAAGAGGTGTGTGTGTGTGTGCATGGGTTCCTACAAATCTGTGTCCTACATATGGTAGCCATCAACTCAATCATCATCAATACTCATCATAGCATGAGTGCGTCTGGAGAAAAATGATTACAAAGTAATGATGACCGCAGGGCCCTAAGTTTATGCTTGTGTGTGTGTGTAATATTTTTCTCTCTTCTGTTCCCAACCAATCCCCTGTAGGGTCTAGTCATATTAGATCACCGAAAACATTATTACTTCCATATTCTAGCAACCCGGTAGCATATGGTGTCCTTTGCACAATATTACTCAGCTCACCGAACAGCCCATTCGCTGCTAAACAAACATAAAACCTCACACAGGCCACAAAGAGCTCCATCAACAGACCACAACCTTCTGCACCTTTTCATGCCCTCACACAAAAACATTAACCACCACTAGATTAAAAAAAAAAAAAAAAAAAAAAAAACGAAAACAAAATTTAAAAAACCCCAACCACCTCATTTATTGGTGTATCTGAGATTCACTGAGTGCATCGGACCCGAGGCATGCATTTTATGTATTTAAATCTAGCCGTTTTCTCAAGAAAAATGAAAGCCCGTGTCCTCAGATTGCAGTAACTTAATAATATAATTTTTCATTGAAATCACATTAGTTCTTCAGTAAAGCCTGGATCTGATAGCATGAATCTGCAACAATGCTGCTCAGTAGGAAGTCACTTTACCTGAACATCACCTGTAGCTGTATGGCAACTTCATAAGCACCAGATGTTGGCATTTCCATGTTTGAATTCAGGCCTGAAAGATGTTTTAAGGCTTTAAAAAAAAAAGTAAAGTTTTTTTTAGATGTAACCTGAAACTATTTCATTCCTGAAGCACTTCTGTGACTTTATGGAATTTTAGGCAATAAATATTTAGATAAATTTGGGCCTACAGGTACAGTACGTAAGGGATCAGAGTGCGCATCGTTGTAGCCAAACTGGACGAATTGGTGGATCGTCGTTATGAAGTGATAGAAAGGAAACCGTTTTTGAATTACAGTTACTAATGCTACATCATAGTCCTTCAGAAAATAATACAACAGTAAGGCAATTAGAAACTCTAAAATATTTACTGGTCATTTCACTCAAGTAATAAGGAAGCTGGACTAGAAGTTAAAAGCTGGCAAACATGGTCTACCAGTTTGATCAGCTTGGCTTGTGTTTTGGCAACTGGTCAGACCAACCTAGATTTTCCAGCAAGGACGTTTTTGTTTGTTTGTTTTTTGTGTGTGTGTGTGTGTGTATGTATAAAAGATGCTATTTCAAATTCCCCACAGGGATCTGTGTAATATGGTCAGAGTGTCTACTTCTATATTTTATTTTACATGGCTTAGAACAACAACAAAAAAAAACACATTATTCGAGTCTGTCTAGCGTCTTTATTTTCTCTTGGATGACTGTGTTGTGCAAGCAGCAGAGAGAGAGAGAGAGAGAGAGAGAGAGAGAGAGAGAGAGAGAGAGAGAGAGAGAGAGAGATGGCTGCTTGATGAAGCACTTGATTTTACTTGGTTTCATCAGTTTTTCTACTGTATATACCTGTCTGCTCCTGGTTCAGAAAAATCCCAGCATGCTAATTAATCCTACTAGTAAAAACATTTCATCTGTCATGTGTGTGTGTGTGTGTGTGTGTGTGTCTGTGCATGTGCGCGTGTGGTGCAGCAAGCCGCAAAATGAGGAAGCGTTAAAACATCAACGTCCATCTGAAAAGTTTTCTTTTGCAAAAGTCAGCTGGAAGTGTGAAAAAAAAAGAAAAAAAACAAACACCCTGGCCATGAAATCTGCTCATCCTGCAATCCCAGGCTCCCATTTTATCCCATCCCTGTAATACATCTTGAAAAATGTCTGCTGATGTGATACAAGATGTTTATATGTAACTGTTTTGAGGTCTGTGGCTGGAAAGTTCATGAATAAAAAGCTCTCACAGCTCCATTAAGTGTACATATTTGCATAATGTCGGATTTCTTTCCCCTGCCATGGATCCCTGGGTGCAGAGTTTGGAGACTGCCCTATAAAACAAGAGTTATACCATCCTGTCTTAACTTGCTGATTTTGCCCAGTGTGGGACACGTTTCCTTCTTGCGCCCCTCAGATGGCCTCATTTCCCACTTGCACCAATGTTGATATATTTCGGTATTTTCCTAACTGTAGTAAACACGTACAGAATGTAACCAATAGCGGAGATATAAAGCAGTGTCTATGGGCTAAATGGCGACTATTACAAATACAATGAAACAGTGCTGAAATACAAACAAACAATGGAAACCATTACAGATATTCGAATGGTTTCCACTACAAATGCCATTAAAACCATCAACAAGTGTATTGTGTTTTGTGCCATATTCTGTTAGGACTTAATGGTTTGTAAACCATTGCCACCAATAGAACCCAATGCATTACCATTAGAGACTCACAAGGACCAATACAATTCCCCTTATAACTTTTAAACCCATTAGAATTTCTGTAATGGTTTTTATTGCTTTTTTTTTCAGCAAGGAACATTGACTTTTGATCTTTCCTTTGCCACAATGAAAACGTAAATGTCAGCAACTCATATACTATCAATTTCCCTTTCATTATCAATGCAGCCAGTAAATGCTATGCGTACACCTGAACCCCTAACCTAACCCCAGTAGCTGAAAGTCAGATAGTCCTATCCATGTGTGGACATTTGGTTCCCACCAAGATATAAAAACAAAAACATAAAAACACGAACAAGCACATAAAAATAATGCAAGGTCAAAGATTGGTGCTTAAACAAATTTTGCAATTTTTTAATCAACATTTCTTCAAAGGAATGTACTAATTTTTTAACCTCTCGTTCTAAGAGGTGGATATGGGGTGGAGGGAAAGCGAGGAAAGAAAGAGAGGGAGTGGTATGGTGGGAGAGAAGAATGGAAGGATGAACACAGAAAAGAAAACATCTCACACACAAATGTAGTGTCCCACAAACGTCTCAACACGGCAACTGGAGAGGAGAGGAGAGGAGAGGAGAGGAGGTCCTTTAAATGGCCGTCACTTGCTGGCTATTGGCACAGAGAAACATGTATACGCGCACACACTGAAGCGTTCTCTACAAAAAAATCACACACTCCTCTTGATTCCTTTTCACTTTTGTTTTTTTGTTTTTTTTTTGTTTTGTTTTGTTTTGTTTTGTTTTGTTTTTGTCTGCCTGCAAATCACAGGTCTCAGCATCCATGGCTGAAAGCAAGCGTATGAAGAAAGGCTGAAAGGAAAAACACAGAGATGTAACAACATGGGGAAAAAAAACAAAGTCCAGACATGTTCGTATTTCCAGAGGTGTCTTCTGCGTCGAGGAGGCCACGTTGTTCGATAAGACTCTTCGTAACGAGATCAGAGACGCCAGCTTTTTGCCACTAAATAGTCCTCAGATGTTGGCGTTTGTACATGTGTGTACACACACACACACACACACTCATGAGTCCACATCCACAGGACAGAAACATGGCTAACGAAAAGTAGGATTTTGAATGAACAGAAATGTTGAAAGCTGACCAACAAATGAATGCACCATACTTATTTGTCACTTAACAACAAAGCAACACTGACAACTTGATCGTAAAGATTTAACAGAGAATATTGACATGACACAAAAACAATGTTGTTCACTTGCTGCAGTGTTACACCAGATCAACTCAGAAACACTCAAACAAAAACTCGGTCATTTTCATATCCAGGTTCTAAACAAGTCTCGCCTTGAGCGCTAAACACACCAGCAAAGTGGTGCAAGGCCTTAAGGTTCATGGATTTGGCTGTGTGTATGTGTATATATATACGCGCGTGTGTGTGTGTGTGTGTGTGTGTGTGTGTGTGTGTGTGTGTGTGTGTACAGTGCCCTCCACTAATATTGGCACCCTTGGTAAATATTAGCAAAGAAGGCAGTGAAAAATTGTGCAAAATGCTTGTGCTATTTTCTTATAGCCGCTTCCCATGGTGTGACGCTCAACAACCTTTTGCTACATTCCTTGGTCTTACCCATTGTTATGAATGACTAAGGGATTTTTGGCTAATGTGTTATCTCATATTTATACCCCTGTGAAACAGGAAGTCATGGTTGAACAATTTCCTGTTCCTAGTCACCCAGGTGTACTAAAAAAATTGAAAATATCAATGGGAATGTACTTCAGATATATTTTTCTCATATGAATTCATAGGGGTGCCAATAACTGATGCACAGCAATATTTCACAAAGATTTTTTTTTTCTGATTAACCTGTATTTTTGTTTGCAATTGTTTGATATCCATGACAGCAGAGTATTTTTGTGAATTTTTTGTGAAAAGATCAAAAGTTTAAACAATAAAAGACAATTTTTCACAGCTTTCTTTGCTCATAAATACCAAGGGTGCCAATTTTAGTGGAGGGCACTGTATGTGTGTGTGTGTGTGTCTGTATGTCTGTGTGAGGTCCTCTGTCTCAATGCAGCTTTGAACATAGAGTAAGGAAACCTGATATACTGATTAACTGTAACACGAGCAGTAGCGTACATTACCTTAACAACCATCTTTTAGCATCAGTACACACAGCAATGTAAAAGAGCACATTCTGAAAATACAAGACTCTTGTTGGCACACTCGGATACACACACACAGGGTGTGTGTGTGTGTGTGTGTGTGTGTGTGTGTGTGTGTGTGTGTGTGTGTGTGTGTGTGTGTGTGTGTGTTCTTTAGGCCTGGAATGCATGGGTGTAATCTGAATGTGTGTGCATGTGTGTTTGTGTGTGACAGTCCAATCAGAATTCATTTCAGGTAATCAGCGTCTATGTGGACATCCATAATGGATTTTGATTGTATACTCAGTGTGTGTATGTGTGTGTGTGTGTGTGTGTGCGTTGAAAGAGTTGTGTGCCTTTTCAAGTGCATTGTCATTTTATGAGGCTGTGGTGTGTGTGTGAGTGTGCGTGCGTGTGTTGTATTATACTAAGATGTGTTGTGAGAGAGTGAAAGAATTTGAATTGAGCCTCGAATGTTTCCACCTCAGAAAAGTACGAGCAGGTGTATGAAAGCCTATTCCCATCTCTCCAACTGAGACGGAGCGAGTGAATCCGCTTTCTTTTCCATCTGTGTAGTTGAGAATCCTGCATTTCCCGAGCCCCCGTTTCACACAACCTCTTTCAAGAGTCTGTTAAAAAACCCACCTCCGTTACTCCATCTCTTCTTCTGTGCTCTGTTCCTCCATCCCTTCATCCTCCCCCATCCCATCCTGACGACATCCTTCGAGGACCCCCCCCCCCCCCCCCCCAACCTCTCCCTTTTTTTGTCTTTACCCCATACTTCTATCTGTTCTGTCTTTTCTCTTTCCTTCATAGGCAGCTCTGGCATTCTTTTCTTTAACCCCCTCCCTCTTTCTTTTTTCTGTTTTTTTCGTAAAAAAAAAAAAGAAAGTGTCTTTGCACATTAAAAAAAAACAAAAACAAAAAAAAACTTCTCAGATTGTGCCTCTACCTCAACACTTTCACAAAACGAGGTCTAGCTTCAAAACTACATCATTGTACAAGGAGCTATAAAAATATACATGGAGAGTGGAGACTCCTGGGAAATGAGGAATGACTAGGGGGAAACAAATAAAACAGAAAAAAAAAACCCTTTGTGAAATGAAATACAAAGTATTAAATTAACTTACAATACAGAGGAGAAACAGGGTCAGCTTTTTGTAAAGCACAGAAAAGAAAAGCAGGAGGGAAAAAAAATGATCTAACAACAGATATGGTGTTTTACATTTTGGAAAAAAAGAAAAAAAGAAAAGGAAAAGGACATCTAGAAATTATTTTACTGAATATTCATATATAATTATATTCTATATTGAATGAAAGCGATAAAAAAAAAAACACTTTTTGATATTCGCTCATTTTTTGTGTTTTGGTTTTGAAACAGTCTAACTCACATTCACTCAGGTACAATGCTCTCTCACAGATAAACACACACACACTCACACCAACACACTGTAACTGAAGCACACGATATGCGCACTCGCCGTCACACTCCGTGCAACAGCAGTGTCATAATTATTACCCTACACACTCACAAAATACGCACGTTATTAAAATATACAAGATCTTCAACGCGACTATGGCTCCTCTAATCCGATGCAGGGCCTTGGGTCATGTGATGGCAGCACTGCATTGTAATTGGCTGAGCCAGGTGCGCCTTCTCTTATTTGAGGACGAACACAAATGGGACAAACTAAACTGCTATTTGTGAGTTATTGTAGTGTTCGAGTTCAGGGAACATCACACTGGTCTAGGGTCAGTTTACTTTCAGTCTCTCTTTTTTTTTCTTTTAAGTTTATTTCACGTCTGCCGTTACTTCACAAATGTGACGTGTATGAATGTGTGTTTCTCAGGGACACCTTTAAGAGACTTCAAGCCATTGCTTCTCTCTTACTCCAAGGGGTCTGATTGAATGTTATGAGAGCTTTGTGTGCTCTTAGAAGAAGAAAAAATAGCCCTCACTCAGGGATTTTCTCTCAATACTTAAAACACGCCCCTCCTGATTACAAGAGTCAGAGGTTTAGGAGGCGTGTGTATATGTGTGTATATATGTGTGTGTGTGTGTGTGTGTGTGTGTGTGTGTGTGTTTTGATGTGTGTGTGTGTGTGTGTGTGTGTGTGTGTGGGTTTCAGTCACAGGGTTTGGGGCTTTCACAGTCAGAGCTGAGACTGCAGAGATACAGGAGAAGTCGGTTCATACTGCTATGGTTTAGGTAGTAGGTGAGGGGGCGTGGTCTGGGCACTGCAGGCTGAGATTAATGCTGTGTGCCCATCCTCATACTTTGTAGTAGATGTTAGCGGGGCTCTGAGGTGGCATCTCCTGCACGATGTAGACTGGGTGCCCGTAGTCCCCACTAACCTTCTCATAGTGTGGGCAGTAGGCCGAGTCTGAAGTGCGCAGTGGGATGATGATGTCACTTGGCTCGGAGCCGTTGTTGTTCCCACCCCCTCCTCCACCCCCGCGCTTAGGTGAGGTCAAGGATGAGAGAGAAAGTGGCGGGTGGTGCGACTCGGAATGCTTCGAGTGCCGCCGGCGGTAGCACACCACACAAATCACTGTGGTGACCAGAAGGAGGAAGGCAGAGCCTCCAGCTGCTCCTGCGATGACGGCAATGTTGGAGGCGGGGAGAGGACCGTTTGCACCGCCCGCAGTGGCTCCACCCCCACCAGGCACTCTGGGAAGAGTTGTGTTCCCACTGCCACCTGAAAAATGACAGGAGACAAGAAGATCCTAAAACCTTCATCTTCAACACATGGCCACTCTAGTGCACTCATTCCTTAATTAGTACATTGACTTCAATAATTTAATTTAATAGTCGATTTATTTAAGAAAGGTTTTAATGTAGAACCTTTGGCTTGAGAAGACCTCTAGTGGAACCCTTAAATATTCCATGTATTATGTTTCCCTTCTGAACCCAAAGCTAAGAATCCAAAGCCATCTTGAAGACCCCTTCATAACTTTACATTAGCATATTAACCTATTAATAAAACCTCACGTTTGATGATTAATTCCTTAAGTATTTGCCATAACTGCTTAAATGATGGCAGAAACATACATTTTAATGTATGTAAAACTTTTGGATGTACACATGGCATAATATTGGTAGCTCTTTTCCCCTCAAGATAGTTTGGGGTTAAAAACTGGCAGGACTTGAAGAGATGTCTGATGCTAATGATCAACTAATATCTCTAACAAACCAAAATAACCAATTTTGAGAATATGTGTGAAGACCGGGAACTTATCAAGGTCTTCTAGACGTACTGCTACAAGACAACCGGTTTAGACGCATTTCCCATTTCTTGTTTTTGGAGTAAAATCATAAATCATTGAGAGAAAGGTTTCACTCACTCACACACGCACACACACACACGCACACACACACACGCACACACACACACACACACACACACACACACATAGAGTCCTAGTGCTTTGTGGCATGTGACTACTGAACTCCACTACAGATTATCTTGAGGAAATAGAGCATGTCTCATTGACAATGAGCAATAGCTTTTCATCTTTCGGACCCCATTCTACATCATTAAACAGATGGCTGAAATGACCATGCTTGTAAAACATGGACAAAATGGCCGATAGATTACCCCAGCGTTAGTTTAGTGTAGCTTAGGATTATACGCTTACAATACATCCAAAAGGCAAAAGACCAACTGTTGCTAAATGATGGTCATAATGTGGGTTTGATGGTCATAATGTGGGTTTGATGTGTTCTCGTGTCTGTTTGTGTGTGTGTGTGTGTGTGTGTGTGTGTGTGTGTGTGTGTGTGGTAGTCAGGGAGACAAGAGGAGCTCCAATCGAGCAGGGGATTGGTCAGTAATATTGGGGATCTGTCTGCAGATGTGCTCGATTGCTACATCCTTATTCTGTGCACAGTTCCTCTTGTTTCTTGTTTCTCTCTCTCTCTCCGTCACCCCTCTCCTCCTCTTCCTCCTCCACAATATCCCCTCGCTGTGTGGCTCTGAGTCTGTTCCTGTTATTGACCGTCTCTCACTTCACAGCACCTTAAGTGATCTTCCTGTACAAATTCTGCATCCCCTCTAGCAAGCCACAAGTCTGACACTCGTCTAGTTTCATCTCTTATCGCTTGTGGGCGTGGCCTGTCCAATAGGGGCAGGCTATATGCCAAAATATGGCAACTGAATCCGTACTTAGACATTTTGTCCGATACAGAATATGCATCACTTTTCTAACAAAGTGCAAGCAAAACAGTAGCACAAGATTAACATTTTTTTTGTTTGTTTATGAAACTTTAAAAACGTTGAAACGGCTACAAAACAGACATCCAATCAGCTACTAGTTACTGCAAATACTGATCTCGGCCAGCGTTCAAAAAGTGCTAATGAAAGCAGTGTGCTGTAATTTACAGCAATGACATTAGCATTTTGTCATATTACCCAGCCCTGCTGTTTAGATGTTTTTAGGTTCTGATCTCGCCAAACTGCGTAAATGCTACTGTATAATTAACACACATCATTGTATAACTGCTTTGAGAGGTATTTTAATACTATAATAAAACACAGCAAATAATACAACTACGGTCGTAAATATTTCTTCTGCGTTTGTGCACCGAACAGTGTTAAATTGGGCAATAAACTGAAAACAAAAAGTTTTAGGATTGTTATTTATTGGAATCAATGGTTTAGATTTATTTCCACTCAATCCACTTTCACTTGTCACCGTCAGCAGAATCATAGCTCCTGTTGCTTTGTCACTTTCTAGGCGGAACACAGGCTAAGAGAATAACGAGAGATCTAGTGTCACTTCTTTATCACTGTCTGCCCCTGTCCTTGCTTCTGTCACTCCTTTCGTCTTTTAGTAATGCTGGATGGTATATAGTGCATGTCTCCTGCTCCTTACCTCCCCCTTGCACTTTAAAATTCTTTACCTGTCACTCCTCTCTCCCTCTTAAATCACCATCCCCTGCTCGGCCTTTATCTCTTTCGCCTTCCCTCCCTCCCTCCCTCCCTCCCTCTCCTCACTGTGGCTTACTTTTTTAGCCCTATAAAAATTTCACCCCAAGTTGCATCAGTAAACGTGTGTATGTATGAGTCAGCGTGCGTGTGTGTGTGTGTGTGCCAGTGATGTGTAAAGCTGCTTGAAGGCAGACTAAGAGATTTTTAAAAAACAGTGTGTGGAAGTTCTTGACAGAACAAACCACCGACAAATACAAAGAATGACTAATAATCACCTCTGTCCTCATCCTCCCGCTCTCGTTTGTGCCCTCCCTCCTTCCACCCATCTTCTCTGTCTGTCTTCCTCTCTTTATCTTCCTCGCCATCTCGCTGGACCAACAAAAAAACGGGGCGCCAAACTAATGGCAATAATAACTCTTTGAAATGGCTTCCAACTCGTCCCTGCAACCTTCTCCTCTCCCAGGACGGCCATTATCAAACCATACACTGCCTCCGGCACGGGCCTCGCAGGCCTCACAGCAGACGCAGAGGAGAGAGAAAGAGAGGGAGAGAGAGAAGCACAGAGAACAGAGGGACGGAATATATCAAACGGAACTGCAGTGCCAGCATTCGGCCGTTTCTCCCTCTTGCTCGAGCCATATGTCGCCTCTTTCTCTGATTTTCTCTCCGGGACCGTGAGAGAGTGTTTTAGGTCTTTGGTGGGATGTGCTGCATGCATCCGGGCTGTTGCTTTGGGATGTTCTAATAATACAGTTTCATGAGCTTACCTTGGTTTCTGGTGTTGGTATGACCTGCCTGGTCCGGTTTGGCGGATTTCGGGGGCAATCCGTAGGGACCTATAGAAAATAAATTGCAAACATTTTAAACATGAAACCAATGGCACAGGGCAACCTTAAGAAAAGTCTTGCCACCCCAACTGCCACCCCACCGCCAGCATTGGGTAAGTTACTCAAAAAAAGTAACCCACTACAGATGACTAATTACTACTTTAAAACTGTAATCTGATTACGTTACTGATTACTGCATGTAATCAGATTACTAATCACTTTCACGTTAATTTCAAAACCTATCAAACCTACAAAAATACACTACAAAGTGAAACTCATAGTTCTTTCAGTAATTTTAGCGCGCGCCAATGTATGAGATGATCAGAAAAAGTTGGATTTATCTTAAAATTTGCCTCGGGTGTTGTCAGTGTTCGTAGGACTAGCAGACTAGCAGATTTTCTAACTAGGCTAGTTTGGTGTCTCTAGCCAAGGGGAGGCACAGCTAAGCTATCATTGTATGTGTTTAGCTGCTACAGAGTCATGCAAAGTACATTATCTTTCCTTATGCTCTGCTCAGATCATGTTCACTTAAACTGGAACTCATATAGATATTTACACACCTTGTTTTCCTGCTCAGCATCAGAGGATGTTACTGTTTCAGTTCCAACCCCTTTACTGGGTTAAAAATAAATAAATAATCAGCATATATCCATTTTTCCTCACTCTGACTGTGTGAGCTAGCGTTTGGCAGAACTGAGATTGTCAGCCAATAAGACGCGAGTGTTTCCACATATACACCCTGTCTGATTGGTCCTGCCTTCGCTCACTGAAGATATAAAATTACTTCTTTTACTGACATTCAGTTACATAGTGACAAACCGCTCCAAGTGGAGAATTATTCGGGGCTGAAGAAAAAAATCTTCGGGGCAAAATGGGATGTATTTTAAAAATGCATTTGATATAATATTTTTTTCTTAACAATAAATTTGTAATGCAAGTAACTTAATTTTACTGACATCAGTAACTGTACTCAAATTACAGTTAAATACAAATAAATTTAAATTTGTAAAAGGTCATTAGATCACAGTAACACGTATTTAATCTGTAACGCGTTACACCCAACTCTGCCCATAACTGACCTCAAATCACAACATAATGCATCATATTTAGTTTATTTCAATTTAAATAATCATGATAATCATCATAGCTGCATTGTAGGTATGTTGACCAAATCCTGTAAGTATTAGTTCTTACCGAAAAGGTATAAACACATTATGGCTATATTTACATGACCAGGGTGAATTGACACAAATCCAATTTTCTGCCTTAATGTGACACAGATTTGATATTATTCAAAACTGTCTGGGCATAAAAATCCAATCATTTCAAATCAGACTTGTACTACTTTCATAAGTGGTCCTAGCTGGGATATATATCTGATACTGTAAATGCCCATGAATGAGAACAGTTAGATCGGAATTCATGTGGCTTTTTCCAAACATATAATTGACTACGTTTACATGCACATCAATATTCCAAAATGAATCAGAATTTGTCAATATTCGAATTAATACTGTGTCAGGTAAACACAGCAATCCGATTGCCCGATTCAGATTAAGGCAATATTCAGATTTCACACCCTTGGAATATGACTGTTTTAATTGGAGATTTGTAAAATGTAAACATCTTATTCAAGAAAATCCACTGAAGGGAGATATATGTGCACGCTCAGTCCACAAGGAATTGTGGGTAGCAACAGCAGCATCTTAAATGTCCGGGGAAATAACAGCAGGAAAGGAAGACCGCGTGTGTAGATCGGCATAATTACAACAACTATGTATACAGGAATATTCTGACATAAACATCGTATTCGGAATATGGCTGCAACCCGAATATAAACCTTAAAGGGAATTTGATGTGCATGTAAACGTAGTCATCGTCATCATCCGGTGTCGGTAGTGCAGCAAAACAACAATGTAGGACAGCAGCAGTGACTATATTCAGGGGAAGGAGGGGGAAATTGGTGATTTGCTCGATATTTGGGGAATCGATTCAAGCAAAACTGGAAGTAGGGTTTGAACCAACTGTCTTAGAATTCTAGTTACAGACGCGTTCACATTAAAGACATATATGGATCATGTCAAGATAGACAGATCCGATCTGAGCCAAAAAGAAAAAAATCGTAATTGTACAAAGAAGTTTGTAATGTGAGTGTAGCCTGTCATTATTTGACCACTCATTTGGCACCAAAGAACAAATCAGATTTTCTATTAATTCTATTTGCCAACCTTTAATGTGCTCTATGGCCACCCAATGACTAAAAGCATGCCACTGCATAAATCCACTAAATGGCTTTGCCTAGTGAAGCTGAAACAAACTCAACGCGCTCTATAATGCTGAAGGAAAAAAAAAAAATTCACAAGCTCTATGCATTCAATCAGTTGACAGCAGTGCTTATGAATATGATGCGCGTGCTTCAGTTGCTAATCAGATGTGTTCTACCACAGTCCTCTTGAGCTTATGGGCCACTGTCATGTTTTTGTTGTTTTCAGAATAGCATGCCTGTGTGGATGTGTGTGTGTGTGTTTTAGTGTGTATCTCATCAGAAATCTGCACCCGGCTTCTATTTAGATGACAAACAAAACAGACGTGACCTTTCAGCCAGAGAGCAGATAAAAAAAAACGAGCGAGAGAGCGAGAGGTGGATAGAAGGATATTTTGAATGCACAATGTTAATAATGTCAAAAATTGATACAGTATTCTGAGAAGCTGAAGTAGAGTTGCCGAATAAGCCGTAGAGAGACATATGAAATGAAGAGGGAGATAGAGTATGAGGAGTGATGAACAGATAGATAGATAGAGAGAGAGAGACTATTCTAGCCAATACCATTGTTAACTGTGAAGCCTGTGTTTCTCACTCTACATGGCTGGGTGTGTATCAGGACCAAGCAATTGTGCAATTGCTACGGTTGATAATAGCTCCAGACTCGAGTAATGTGCCTCACTTTAAACTCTCTCTCACACACACAAACAGTTATGGCGAATGTGCACTGACAACATGGGCAGGATTCAAAACTAGTGTTGAGTTAAACCGAGCTCCATAATGATGTCTATCACCTTATACTGGAAACATACGCGTACTGTATGGTTATGTGTATAGGCATTCCGCTATAATCCTGATAAAATGCTTTTGTTTCCATTATCTACTAATTTTGTCTGGTTAACGTTTGTGTGACGTTTCCATGGCTGTTGTTCAGCTATTTGAAACATTACTGAACATTATTAAGTCGGTCTTTAAGGACGTAAACAATTTGAAAACCTACTATTTTGTAGTTTAATTACACGGTGTATTACAGTTTTCAATAGTTAAGCAGAAGACACAAAACCGAATCTGGTTCAATGAATCATAATGTGGAAGAGCTGGCGAATTCACTGAATCTCAAGCTATCGAGTTAGCACCAACGAGTATTCTAGCAAGCTTCGTATCACATATATTGTTCCCATGGGTCCTAATGTTGCATGCATGAAGGTCATGTGAGATCATGTGGATGTCTTACTGTACTTATATGACAGGATGAAATATTTGGGGGGAAACAGGAACTGTCAGCTAAAGCTAGCTCACTTGCATTAGGTTGCTATTAAATGATAAATTATTTACCTAGTATCCGCACTATAATTTAAGTGTTGACTAAAATAAGATTGTATTTATAAGCTGCCAATACACTGATCACAGCAGTGAAACATTATCTACATAACCTAGATGGACTCTTGGTTTCTCAAGGGTTCTTTGATGACTAATGGTTCTATTTTTTTTTCTTCCAGAATTTTGACGTTGTAGCTTTCCTGACAGGAAAAACCTTCTCTTGTAGGGTTCTATATAGAAGCTTTAAGGCTTTGTTTTTATGCTAACTAATTTAACACCGCAACATATCTGGGATCCTCAAAGGTTCTTTTTGCAAGGACAACCACCTCTAGGGGGAACGCCTCGGCAAACACATAGCCGGAGATCTTCACTGAAATTGGCAAGGACACATACTGATTAAGGATGAGGCTTTATTTTAAAATATTCACTATTCGAAAGAGTCTTAAAAATATGAACATTTTAATAGTAATTCAATAGTAATTACAACAGCAATATGTGACTAATCATGCACTAATACCTACAATAATACTTACGTGTACTAATCACAAACTAATGAGGATCTAACCTTAACTACGACGTGAGTGTTATGAGTTCATGCGTGAATAATGACCACCTTAAGTACATGTTAGTTAGTTAATGTATTAATTAGGGGTAGACTAAATCACACACGCTCTATAAGAAAGAATATGAATGAAACGTGCAGAATTTCATATTGTTTATATAATTTGCAATATGCAGCTGCGTACACACACATCATTGGCTGGCGCTGGATTGCTTTCATAATCGACATTGATCCTCCTTATCGAACGTAGAAAGACGCATTAATAAGAAACAACAATAATTTAATCTGAACACACAGACATCAGTGGACGGCGTTGAGATGATATGTGGTCGTTATTCAGGCATGAACATAAGACTCGCGGCGTAGTTAAAGTAAATCGTCATTCAGTTGTGATTAGTACATGACTTAACTCATCATCGTTAGTTCATATTTAAATAAGCATTAATTCAGCTATTAGTGCATGATGATTCATGTTAAGTGTTACCGGGAAGGTGTTGTGGCTGCAGGTTATGAGGTTTAGCTCTTTGCTTTGCTTTTGCTCTGCATCAAGACACGTTCACTGTGGATTATCTGCAAGTCGGAAAGCTATTCATCACAGTTTATTTTTATGCATGCGGGTTTGGGGAAACATTTCAGTTTAAGACAAAAAGGCATACAACCACCCTCGTTAGTGTATCATGGTGTATCACATGACGGCGCGGTATTTTTAGAGCAGTGTCATGGTGAATGTATAAATGCTTTTACAGTGCAAAATAGAAAAGATGTTTTCCTCCAGGTGTGTACAAACCCGAGGAGCTTCTAGACCCTTCTCTTACACTGGTTTGTTTCAGCTTTGAAAGGTAAGCAGCAAACTTTAATGACAGTTGCCATGTGTATATATAGCTAGTTAAACGTGCTGTAGGAGAACACACCAGCTCAGTTCAAATGTGGAACGTAATGATGCACAGCAGCTGTAGCGTGTTTCGAATATTGATGCTTGTAAGTGACTAGGTTGTCATAAGTACCGGTACTTCGGTACCAAGTTGGTACTAAAAAGAAAAAAGTTGATGGTACCAGATTTTCATAAGCACCGGTAGTACTGACGCTGTCTGACAGGTAGTCAGTTGGGAACTTTTCACGGGTGCACCGTGCAACAACAATTACGTGTTTCGGCTACTTTATTGTAGGTAAGTATGCGGTTTGGGACGCAGCCGTGGTCACCGATGTTGCTGCTGCTGCTTTGGTGGCTCCAAATCCACAAAAAGAAGAAAGGTGGACTTTGGATTTGAGGCAGATCACAAAGGGAACATCAACAGCAACCAAGAACTGATTTGCAAACGGTGTAATCGAAGTTTTATGACGCACGGAGGATACACACCTATCCTATTACAGCAGCTTAAAGACCCACACCCGGATTTATGTCAGTGTTTGCTTTTGTTACTTATTTATTTAAAATGATCCCTGTTGATTTGTTTTTGTTGTGTATGAGCTCTTGGACGCTCGTTTTCCACTTTCAACGCTGTTACCGCTATGTGTGTAAAAGCCACGCCCCTAAACTTTATATGTGCGTTTAGATTAACCAAGAGTTCAAGCAGGTGCGTTTCAAATGATGGTAGCAGTTGCATTATGAATATCATAGCGTACTTTAATTCCGGTGTGTTATTGCAAAAAAAAAAAAAAATCCTTGTTTTTGCTTACTTAACGGTTAGAATACGCGTGTTTAACGCTAATACGGTCAAGAGTGCTTATTAACCATTTAATGTTATTTAGTGCTTATTACCATTTAAAACTTTTATTGGGGTCAAATAAATGAGAGGACATGATGGGGTTTATTAATTTTACATACCAGAGGCTTTTTGCTGACCTATATATCTGAAATTTATGTGTTTCATATAATAATAGCACTGTTAAAGTCTTTAATATCAGTCAGTCGGAAAAACATTTCTACTCTTGGATGGATAACTATTATTAGCTTAAAGTGTACAGAATGGCATTTTAAAACAAAACCTAAATTACACATTGATATTTAACTTTATGAATAAAATAGCGTGTTGTTCAATCAGCGTGTTTTGTGTTTTGCTTTGGTACCTAAATTGGTACCGAGTACCATGGAATTTTACTGGTACTGGTACCGACTAGTGAGATTTTGGTACCGTGACAACCCTCTAAGTGACCATCAATGTGTATGTCTGTGTACTGTGTGAGTGTGTGTACTCACTTTGTCCAACTTTGAGCACCACCTTCATGCCTTGTGTGGCACACACTCCTCCTCTCATGCTCTCCAGCCCCTGACGAGTGCCGTCCGACGTGGCTGAGGAAGAAGAGCAGAGAAAAGAACGCACACGTTAGGATGTAAATGATAAGCACAGCTCTTTTATTTGGCAAATATGAAATACACCCGATGAGTGAATTATTTACATGAATCTACGAGACTGAGCATACATGCATTCTCGGTATATTTTACCGTGCTGTAACAACACACAGTCACTCGGCAGCACTGAGTCACAGTTCTCACACCGAACATCACACACAAGGAGTGCAGAAATAATCAGTGCAGGGCTGCAGAACTCAAAAATGTCCTCGTTTAGAGCTTCCCTAGAGGACATTCATTTCCTAGAGTGTAACCCTCACCACACACACACACACACGCACGCACACACGCACGCACACACACCTTGACCTGGTCAGTGAGATGTGGGCGCGTGGCAGACATGAATCTGACTGCACCTGGTTTATCAGAGGACTAAACAATGCTTAAATAAAGGCTCAGTCAGACCTTGAGTACTGGCTGTTAAAGGACAGGGTGTCCTTGGTGCAACTTTAATAAGCAGGAGAAAAAGGAAATGAGAGAGAAATTGTGTGTGCTCCAGAAAGAGAGAGAGAGAGAGAGAGAGAGAGAGAGAGAGAGAGAGAGAATGTCTTTATATACACGTTAATATAGTTCTTATTTACTGAGGGCTGAAGAGATAGAGGATGAAATGAGATAGGAGAAAGGTGAGGCACTCGTCCACTGTCCCTCTCTTTCTCTCTTTATCAGAGCCTCAATTGGAAAGTGCTACGTTTTTCCATTTAAAAAGAAACCGCCGTAGCTCAGAGCTCAAACAGGGCCCGAAGGAAACACTCGCCAAGGATCCACCCGATAAAAAAAACAAATAAAAACAACAACAAGGAAAATTTTTTTCAAAAACTCTCACGTAAATGCATAAAGGAAGGAAAAAATCCAGGAGGTTCAAGAGGTCACATGGAGGAAATATTACAGAGAGAAAAAAAAGGTTGAATTTGAACAAACAAAAACGAATAAAAAAAAAAAAAAGAAACCTTTAAAAGCATTCCCAAACATCAGAGTGTGCAGCCGATTTCAGATAATCGTCCATGTATAAAAACTCCAGCATGCAAAAAAATAAACAACAAAAAAAAATCTCTAGACCAAACCCAACTTGGAATAGCAGTGTATATAATTTCTTAGTGCCAGTGCATTCTTTGAACATTAGCAAAGGAAATCCAGCCGCAGTTGTTTGCACCGTTGTAAATCAGGAAGCTATACAGACGCCAAGGCCTTAAAACCGCAAGCAGGCTTGCTATGATGCTACGCTACGCCACCACTCCTGCTTTGTCCAAAACAACAACAAGCACCACTTCAATTCACTGTGAACGGAAGGAAATTCAAAACATTTGTGCCAAACCTTCCAAAAAAAAAAAAATGGATGAAAGACTGCATTGCCAGATGAGCTTAAACTGCATTTAAACATCTCAGGAGTGCGTGTTTTTTTATTTTTTTTATTTTTTTTACTGTATTGTTCTGCCTGTGAGATCTCAGGACTCTTTCCACCTCTTCATAAACAAATAAAACATAAAGACACATTAGTCACTGCTTTGGTGACTGTATAGAATCCAGGAAGTCAAGGTTACTAGATATGACTGGGTCATCCTCGTAGGTAATAACATTCTACTTTTTTTTTCCGCAGCATGTTGCTCTGACTCACATTTTCAGGGATAAAAGCGCTTACTGTAAGACGATATGAATAATCAGCGTTTATATATCTATATATCTATATATCTATATATATATATCGTAGTGTGCTTTGGGTTCACTCTTACATAAGTGCTTTTGTTACTAGGCTGACTGATAGCCACATCACATGCAGGGTTACAGGAATTTAAAACAGACTCGTTGAGAGGGCAAATTAAATAGAAGCGGAGAACATAATGGAAAAAAAGGAAAGAGAGAGAGAGAGAGAGAAACTGAGAGACAGAGGAAAGGAAACAAAAAAGACGTTGATTGTCTTTGACAAGCTGTTTCTGACATGAGTGATGGGAAGAACAAACACGTGAGAGGGCGAGAGGAAACACGGAGATGACAACGGAGAGAGAAAGATGTAAAAAAAAAAAAAAAAAAAACAGAAAGAGAGAGAGGTCGAGAGAGAAAGGGAGAGAGAGAAAAAGAGGGCAACAAGCTGACTCCCGGCGCTGGTTATTTGTGGAACAACAACAGCTCTTGGAGCGTAAAATGCAAACCGAAAGACACAGAAGGGAGAGAAAGAGGACGGTAAAAGAGAGAGACCTAGCAAGTTGTGACGGCTTGTTTATAGCGGTTGTTTGTTGTTGTGTTTTTTTTGTTGTTTTTTTTACAAGAAAAATAAAGAAAGCAGAAATGGAGAGAGGGGAAAACGGAAATTGACAAGAGGGAGGACAAGCGCTTGGGCTGAGATGAGATGAGAAAGAGCGAGCGAGAGAGAAACAGAGGGAGGGAGGAGGAATGAGTAACTGAGATGATGATAAGCAGTGATAGGAGGATGTAGAGAAAATGGGAGGACAGAGGCTCCTGCTGCTCATAAAAAACAATAAAACGAAAGCGAGGTGAAGACGAGACGAGCGCAGAGAACGGGGGAAAGCTATGCTAATGAAATAACAGTGCGGTCAGCTGTACTTAGCTCACTGCAAACAGGTTAACCAAATCTGACAATTACCGTTGAGTTCACTTAATGGACGTCTGTGTGTGTGCAAGAACCACTGTACTTTTTTTTTTATTTTTTTATCCCTTTATAGTTATGCATAATGTTGTGGAACATCCACAAACCTAGATTGCTCCTACAATCACTTACATTATATTTACATGTCCAAAAAAAAAAAAAAAAGGCAGATTATTGTGTTAGCGAGGAACTGAAAAACCCCTTACAGCTTCCCCTCTCACTGTTACACAGTGCTGACACTGGAGACTCCTTCCAAAAATATGAAACAGACATCTCCTCGCGGAAAACTTCATATCAACAATTACACATGTTTATATTGAAACGATAAGATTTTAGCCATGTTAGAAGAAATGAAAGGCGTGCTTTTCAGTCCAAACACATGTTTGCCCTTTCTTACAGCTGCAAATAAAATACCTGCTATGAGGAGAAATTCAGGTCTTTGTGAATCCAGAATGCTCCGCCCATTCAGCTTTCCTAGCTTTCCTAGCCTTGGTATGTGTTTAGAAGAAAGAGTAACGAGAGAGAAGAGCTAACGTTTTCCAAAATCTCTGGCTAGACCTGCAGCAGGCTCTGTGATGAAGCACTGCGGATGAAACGGTTAGGTCAGAAGCTCTTACTGCATAGAGACATTTGTGTTTGTGTGTGTTGCACATGTGTGTGACCTAACATAACTCATAACGGTGCTCAATTGAATACATGTGTGCTGTTCTTATCGCAACTTCAAACGCAAACATAATTCAAAACACGTCTCAGAGTGCGTCTGCAGATAGAGACATTCACTGTGTGTGTGTGTGTGTGTGTGTGAGGACAAATGCAGAGAAAGTGGGCTTGAGGGTGAAGTGTGTACAAGTGTGTGTGTGTGTATGTGTGTGTATGTGTGTGTATGTGCTTTGCTTTTATATCTTCTTTTATCTGCGGACAGAGCTGTACAAAAAGAGCCTGCGAGTGTGTGAGTGTGTCGGTGTGTGTGAAAGTGTTTTTTTATTTTTTGTTTTGTTTTACAAGTGACCCCACAATGAAAGGGAAACATGAAAGGTCTGACGCTGTGGGGACACTTTGCTGGTTCCCACGAGCAAAAAAAATGCTTTGTCACATAAAACACTGATTTCATTTGCAAAACTGAAAGCCACACGGTTTCTGTTTGGATCCTTGCGGTTAAAGTTCGGATTCGGTTTAGAAAGAGGCAAAGCGGTGTTAGAGCAGACTTCAATGGAAAACTGCTGCAAAGACAGCAGTGTGAGCATTTCTCTCTCTCTCTCTCTCTCTCTCTCTCTCTCTCTCTCTCTGTGTGAATTATGGTGTGCTTTCTCTTGCAGACTGAACTCGGAGAGCTGAGCTCCCGTTCGCTACGGCTCACTATTTATATCTCTGGCTCCTGCTTCATATTTCCTGTAACCAAATAAAACTTTATAAATCAAATGCAACACATTCATAAAAATGATATAAGCTATTGACAAAAGGCTTCGTAAGCAATTAAGAGATTGAGGACAACTGGAGGAGAGAGCGTGTGAGGGAGGCAGAAGCTGCATCACAAACGGCTAAGCATGCATTACTTTCTTACACTAAACACTATGTGTTTGAATATGCCGTACATGATGTAGGGTTTTAAGCTAGTAATACATCAAATCGCTCAGTGCTGTTTCGCGGTAAAGGGAAATGATGAATTACCGCGTGGTACCTCAGATCACTGAACAGCCGCCAAAGGAAAAACTACTGAATGTAAAAATCCTATATTTTCAGACTAAACGTAGCTGCCTCGAATAGCTCCGCCCCCATCCGCTATGTCTAACTTGCCATGTTACATGTGTTTCCAATGTGTCCAACTTGCCATGTTTCATTATTTATCAGCGTTGGTACTTTATCCAAGTACATCTTATCAAGTTTCTCACTAAAAGTTTGCAAAGTACTCCATTTGATATGCAGCTAGAGACTGATACAGAGAGAGAGAGAGAGAGAGAGAGAGAGAGATGGCTTAAAGTACATCAGGGACAAAAACAAGAGCAGAGGAGCAGTTATTAACAACACTTGGCATCAAGACAAATCGTAGTATCTCGCCATAAACGCCGAAAAAATATGGCTGCTTTGTGACCCTAAAAGAAGGAGTTTAACGACGCCGTGGAGCCGTTGTGGAAATCGCACGCATAAACGTGCATGATTTGTAGCGCGGTCGAAAAACTGGTGTCCCCGATCCCGAAAAAAAAAAAAAAACAGCCGTGTGTGATGATAGTTAATGTAATGCGGTTAAGTTTTGATAGCATAGATTTGATAGACGTGTCCAAGTCAAGGATGAGGATAATAACGGTGTATGGTGGAGCTCCTGAGTGGCGCGGCGGTGAAGAAAAGAGTTCGAATCCTGGTGATGCAGCAGCCAAGAGAGCAAAACTGGCCGTGCTCTCTGGGTGGGAAGGATAGCTCCTCATAGTCTCCCTCACCCTGTCAATCACACAGAAGCTTCATGTCTCTCTGAGCAAGCATGGGATAGCCTTCATCCACTCCAGTGGGCAGCTGCTCTGTGATAGACGGGAGTGTGGCAGTGCCGTGCATATACATGATGTGTGCATGTGAAAGGAAGAGAAAATGCTGTTATACATTATAGTAAGTATCGTTATCACTCTCTGAATCATGGTTTCACTATATTGCTTTTAGGTAATTATGCTTTTTAGTTACAGCCACAGTTGTACTGTGGTATCTTATAATATACAGTAATTCTGATTGTTCTACTACAACATGACACTGTTTTTGACTGTGATACCTCTGTTAACTATTACCTTAATAATAAACTGACAACCCGTGTTTTTTCTTTCGCGCCAACATACCCATGGTTCGTTTTCACACGGGGGGACAGAGAGACAAAATGAGGCTCGTTCAAATCTTTGGCGTGTGGGAGTGTGTGAGAGCACTGGGTTAAATCTCCAGCGAGACTATGAGTGAGTGGAGTTTTGGGAGTGTGAGACTGTGTGTGAATGTGCATGCAGGACAGCCAAAGTAGCCTCCTGAGGTACATATGAGTATATCAGAGTGACAGCTCTGGCACTGGAGCATAAATGTGCCTCATAATAATTACAAATGAGGATACACTTACGCAAACACACCCCCAAATCAAAAGCAGACATGTATATTGAGCTCACGTACACCGTACACACAGACAGCGGACCGAGCCTGGTGACTCGGCTCGCGTGTTATGTGTGCGTGTGTGTGTCGTGGCGATCTCCGCTCTGCTTTCCATGACATTTCCGTTCTCAGCGACTTATTCACTTTCCAGCCCGATTCACATCATGCTCTCGCATCTCAAATCTCTCTGTCTCGAACTGTGTTTCCTTTGTTTCTAACCACCACTATGAAGGCACAGGCCCCAGGACATCACAGTACTACCAGCTCCTTCTTTAGACACCTGGCTGCAGACACGCAAGAAACCTAAAACACACACACACACACCAGACTAATATTTCTAGCCCCAAAAGAGGGGCCTACATATGTTCAAAATATGAATCTGTTTATTGTTCCAAATATCTATATCTGGAAGAAAACAGAGATAGTAATTCCCTCTCTGTAAATTCTGGTTCTGATATCTGCTTACAGTATTTTCTAGTTGGTTCTACTTCTCAAAATAGAAACAAACAATTAGCCTCATTTACAACAGAGAGACCTAGACCAGGCAGTTACTAAGGATGAACGACTGAACGCCGTAATTTCTTGTTAACGAATGCGGTCTTTCTTTGTCCCGCGAGCTTCACATCTGACAGCGTAAAAGTAAAAACCTCTCGCTCAGGCAACTTTATTACTTTATTTGTTGGCATCCAGTGGAGTCCCAATGCACACCACCATGATCTATCTTTCTGGCAAGTTTTCTAAAAAAAAGAAAGTTATCTGATCATTCCAAGTAAGTATATTTGGTATTCGGTTATATCCGTAGCGCAAAAAAGAGAGAGAAAGAAAAAAGATTTTATCATCCAATCAGCTACTTGATTTTCTGAATACTCTGTAGGCCGATGTTCTAAAAAGCAATATGTAGTGCTGTGTTTTGATATTGAAGTGATAACATTATATTTCCCAGACATTCTCCATTAAAGCTTAGTATAAAACTGTATATCTGTATATGGCTAGTTGTATCATCAGTACTGGGTGCACCTGATGAACAGCAGACCTCTTCCAAGGAAGTGTGCTGTCCAGGAAAAGCAACTGTGTGTGTTAGGTACAGTTACATTTATATAGCGCTTTTCAAGACACTCAAAGCGCTTTACATAGTATGGGGGGCGGGGACTGTGTGTGTGTGTGTGTGTGAGTGTGAAGGAGTGAGATGCTGGAGGACTGCCAGGTTGGGTGCTAAGCCATGAGGAAAACCGTTAACCTGCCTGACCCTGTAATCGTCTCCACCCCAGCACACACACTGCAGTCACTCCATCTGCCAATCACGAGGGCAACAAACAACACAAATAAACAACACACTCGGCCAGAGCAGGTGTCCACTGGCTTACACAGGTCAGAGAGGAAAAGAGAGAGAGAGGTCAACAGAGGAAGAGATAAACAGATGGAGCATTATTCTGAAGAGCTGGGGGAAAAAAAAGTTTTTTTTATTTAAAAAAAAAAAAAGAAGTCATTTCTTAGTTACGATCTGAAGTAATTATGTGAATTTGCTTTGGGTGATTAACTCTAAAAATAAAGTGATCAATAAAACAAAGCGCTTTTGTAACGCCTACAGATGTCAGACTTTTACTTAGCCGCTTTTCGCCATAACAGCTTTCAGAGATGAACAGATTGCGAGGCTGTAAAAATAAATAACGCAAAATGATGCCGCTATTGATCATTGAACAATCATTTACTAAACCTAATTAAAAATCTAATGGGGTACAAAATGCACATAATGCTTATTCTGTTAAAAAAAAAATATATACAAAATGATAAAAAAATCCGACTGTATCAAATCAACCGTGCTAAATTCCATTATTATATTTTAAAAGCTTCTTTATGGAAATCACCGTTCTGAAACGAAGCAGTGTAACGGAACCCCTGTAGTCTAAATATTATGACTGAAAACATACGTAAATGCCGACAAAAAGGACTGACGTGAAGTTCAAACGAGTTAAATCGAGAGAAAGAGCAAGAATGGAGGAAACTCTTAAAATAATACACTAATTTAGGAAATTACACTGTCACTCTGAATGACAGAGTGGAAGAAGGAATGAAGTAACAACATACTGACACGTGAACTCTGAGCCAAGCACACATTCCAGTACAGTAGAGTTCCCGAGTACTACACTCCCACAATCCTGTTCTCACTGGAGCACAGCTTGGTGGAGGAGCGGCACAGGGCTGTGGGTTCTCTCTGGAGGAGGTAGAATGTCATCAGGATGCTTTCATGACACTGGCGCTGAGATGTGCGTCTCACAGGAACAACATCCAGCCAAACTGGGTCAGCTGTGGGCGCAAACACGTGTCTGAGCGTGTGTATCTGTACATGGTGTGTGTGTTTGTGTGTGCATGCGTATGCGTATGCGCTCGAGATTAATGAATGGAAAGCTTCCCTCGAGTTTCAATTCAATATGGATGAGCCACCTTTCAAAAGATCAAATCCAGCATGATAGGGAAATGTATAAATTTAGCAAGGTTGGACGAGGGATAATACGGTCAAGACCTCAATCTTGTTTAGCGGTCAAGAAGGACGCTTTCATTTATTTCTGTATTTATTTGTCTGTACGGGAAGAATGGGAAAAAATCGTTTTATATGTGTGTGTTTGTGTGGAAGTGGAGGAGAGACTGTGGAGTGGAGGTGTGTGCCTGTATAGACATGTTTTTAGCCCTTTGTGGGGACCAAATGTCCTCGCATTGATGGGATTTTGTGAGAGTTTTGACCTTGTGGAGACTTGTGTAGGTATGTGTAGGCATGGCATTATTTAGCCACAGTAATACACAATTCAATGATAATTAGGGGTGAGCGTTAGGAGTTCAATATTTTGCACTGACTATACGATATATCACGATACAGCAACAAGTAATAAAACATTAGCAAAATTTTTGCATCGTTGTAAAACGTTCCCTTGAAGTTCCTTGAAACGTGGCGCGTTATTCAATGTGTTGATGGAATTTCCATTAAAACAGGAAGTCAAGGCAGGACATATCGAATTGCTCCTCCCCCTTTTAAAATAGCCAATAACGCGTTTAGCTTACCGCAACACACCACACAATTCACATGGTACTAACTGGCTTAGCCGTATTTGACGGTTAGTACCATGGGTGTTTATAATGTTGGGGGCGGGACACTTCGGATTCTAGAGGGCATTTGATTGGACAGAAAATCTGACGAGAAGCTGAAGTGCTGAATGATGTCATTCAAATTGTTGATCCGTATTGGTGGAAAAGAGACGGTAAATTTAGAAAGCATATCTCTTCTAAGTGAGAATTTTGTTATTGTTTATGACAAAAACTGCTTATGATTGTTTATGACATTGTTTATGTTATTGTTTAGATACAGATAACCTTAAGTCTTACATATTCATACTAAAAACCACAAATCTTCAATTTTATTTTCATGGGGAAATTAAAACTTTAATACTACATTTTTAAACTGCATGTAAGTTTTGTTAGTTTGTTTTTTGGTGTTTTTTTTTTTGTTTGTTTGTTTGTTTTACAAATTATTTAAGCTGTTCAAATTCATGTTTAGTTTGTTTCTCGCCTTGTCTTAGGCTTACCACAATATCCATGGTGTGGGGAAAATCCATAACGAGGCACTGCATCATACCATTATTTACTTTAATGCTGGTATACTTCCCAGCTCTAATGGAAATTCCCCACAAAGGTATAATTACAAACATGTGTGTGTGTCGGTAGGGTGGCGTTTCCTGTTCTGTGTATGAGCATCGTTGAGGAGTTTTGATGGAAGTGAATGGCCACACAGGTGAATGATGTCTGTGTGAGTTCACTGATTAAATGTGTGAGTGCGTGTATGTGTGTAGGAAGCAGTGAATGTGCAAGTAAGTATGTGTGTGTGTGTGTGTGTGTGTGTGTGTGTGTGTGTGTGTGTGTGTGTGTGTGTGTGTGTGTGTGTGTGTGTGGCCTTGCTTATATCAGTCACTGGAATGGGAACCTGCAGAAATGGGTCAATGATAGCCAGTCTCTCTCTCTTTCTCTTTCTCTCTCTCTCTTTCTCTCTCTCTCGCACTCATAGATCCGTGAATGTCTTTTTTTTTTTATTTAACCTTGCTATTTTCTTCTATATCAGATGAATGTACATCTGATGTTAAAAAGAGTCTGTTCAGGTCCATAAGAGAGGCTTACACTCAAACACACTCTCACTCTCTAGCTCTGAAAATCCTGTGCTTTTGATTCACATTTAACATCTATTATACATTACAGTCCAGAGGTATTAACATGTTTGCAAAAAAAACAAAAAAACAATGAGGTTACAGGCAATAATATACAGCATTCCTCAACATAGAACACAATAGTGTACGTCCAACTGAGTCCTTATAAATTTTAGCATCTAAATTGGAGCCTGGATGGAAAGGGCACTTGCTTTTGGAAAAAATCTCAGTCTCTCTCTCTCTCTCTCATACACACACACACACACACACACACACACACACACACAAACCTGTTGCAGGCTGACTCTTGGTAGTATAGCCTCATATTGAGGGGACTGTTTGTCCGTGTGTATTTGTGAGAGAGAGCACGAAATAGAGAGGGGGGTAGTAGAAAGAGGAAGGAATTAATTTAGGTAGGTATAAGGCTCTTTGTTGTGTGGCACCTCAGTCCTCCCCGAGGTTTTTTCTAGGCCTGTTGAAACAAATGTGTGTGTGTGTGTGTGTGTGTGTGCATGTATATTGCTGGTTATCCAACAGGAGGCTACTAGCCACAGCTCCAGGGGGTTTAGATTTGATGGCTCAGAATAATCCCCACTAGACATTTAATTTTCTCTCCTATAATTAATAAAAAAAAATGTTATATAATTTAACTGATCTCTCTCTCTCTCTCTCTCTCTCTCTCTCTCTCTCTCTCTCTCTCTGTCCTCTTTATAATGTATGTGTGTATGTTACTGAATGTTGTTTTTGGTCTCAGCATTGACTGTGTATTGTTTGGATGTGTGGACTGATGGCTTTCTGTGGATGGAGCTGACGGATGTTTCTTTTTAATGACTGTAAATGGTGTTTAAATCAGCGCATACTCGTCTCAAACAACGTCGATCCGCTAAACGAGCTCAAATATACTTGTTTATACGGTTTCCGATCCTCTATGACACAATTAAATGCAACATGGACAAAAAGACATCACAGTAGAAGCAACATCTTGAAGTTGAAATCATATGTTTATTGAGCGAAATAACGCATTTCGATGTGATTAGTACACAAAGCATGCTGGAGGCCCAATGCTAAATTTCCGGAAAAAAAAGCTGACGCTATGGGGGAAATAATGGGGCAACTGTGTAATTTCGATTTTGGCCAAACTATTCAATTAAGGTCATCTTAGATGTGTTTCCTTTCCTTTGTCTGTGTTCATATCTCTATCTCTCTCTGTTCTCATTGATGAGTGGCCACCCCATCACCACAGCAACCACTCATGCCCCGCCCACCGTGATGTTGCTATCTTTCCTTCTTCTCGGCTCTACAGGTTCCTTCAGTGCGGCTCTGAAGCTGTAACTGTATTCGAGTCTTCGCCCGACACCACACACAAACACAAACGCACTCCCTACATTAGCCTAGCCTACATGTGACGCAAGCACAATACCGCTATGATGCGTGACCAAACATTTGTGGGGCCTTGAGGCAACTTGTACTTCCAGAGACATCCGAGGAGGTGGAGTAGGAAAGAGAACCTGTAGAGGTGAAGGACAAGGATTCAGAGAAAACAAATAGGGTGGTGAGGGATAGAGGGATGAGAGGCGAAAAAAAATAAAAGAAACAGGGAAGTGGGTCAGTGGTCTGATGGGAGGAAAGAGGCCTGTGTGAAACAGAGAGAGAGAGAGAAAGCGGGGAGGAGGAAAGATTCTATATTAAGAAAGAGGGAAAACGAGACAGAGAAAAAGTTAGGGCGATCTCAAAGGCGCTCGTACAAGTTATTCATTTCTAGGTCATTTTGGAGCCAAATGTCAAACAAGAAGAACATTTGAACACACACGCAGACACAGTGCACACACACACTTGCTCAGACAGCCAAAATGGTTGCAGAATGCTCACTAGTGCGCAGTCCGTTCTAAAGACTGTAATTACATTTTACTGTCACTTTTAATTAAAGGTTATAATGAAAGCAAGCACAGCTCTGCCAGACAAGAAAACCAGCAAGTACACTGACACTGACAGGGCATGGGCGTGTGTGAATATATGTGTGTGTGTGTATGGGCACAGATGGTGTATATTTCTGCACGCCAACGGTCGTGCATGTCATTAGTGCTAGAATGGGTGTCTGCAAAGTTATTCTGTTTCCATCTGTTTTTATTTGATGGTTTGTGTTTTCACCAAGCATGAGTGAGCATGCAAATGTGTGCGTGTCAGTGTGTGCATGTGTGCACACGTATGTGTGCACGTCTTCGAATTTTTGCACGCCATGGGCCAAGGTTTGTCCCTTTAAGGATTAACGTCTTCAAAATAAGTACGAATATAAACACAAATAAATGCACACGCACAATCACAGAGAAGGCCTGGATAAGAATAGGTACACAAATTTCTCAAACCTATGGTTTAGTGCAGCAGCCTAAAACACACACACTCACACATAGAAACATCTGGAGGTCTTTAAATCAGTTCAGACAGTCTTAAGCCAGAGTGATCTGAAAGCCAGACTTCACCAACACCACATATTGTGGTTCTGTGGACAGAGAGAGAGAGAGAGAGAGAGAGAGAGAGAGAACGATCACAGCCAAATTACTGTGTTCATTAAAAGAACAGACGCTAACACTTCACACACACACACACATCCAAATACACGGCCCAGTAAACTGTTCAATATGTGGAGGTCATAGCACCGAGCCCGAAACGGCACAGAAGAGATCCCATAAGCAATCAGAGCCTCTGAAATTCAACTATATTAAACACCTTCCTGCAAAACTACACCCTCACCACAGTAATGAAGACATTCATCTTCCAGGTAGGAGAATATGAATTATACCTTCATTAAGACTGCCCAAATGTGTCGACTGAAACAATTAAGAAACTAAAGAAAAAACCCAGGGGTGATAAGTGGTTTGACACGAGTGTTCGAAAATAGGACAGAAGTAAGAAATAAAAGCGAAGAGTTCAGAATTTCAGAAGGAAAAATATACACTAACACAACTGGGTAGAAATGAAGAGCCAATTAATAAAAATAGCTCCTGGGAAAACTGAAAAAAACCCATTTATAATAAAACAGAGTTATAGACAAAACAAAGTGGTGGTGCGGGTAGTATTCAAAATCACTTCAGTTCCAGGTAAGCAATATCAGTTTAAATACAGAATCTGTACAGTATAAAGTAAAATAACGAATAAAAGTCATTCGATTTTTAGAACAAAGGACCTCGAGCGTTCCCTGCTCTCATGCATTAACTTTCAGCATATTGATCTCACACTATACTAACATCATGAAACACTTTTCTGAGTGCCGTGGGGATTCTCAGGTATCAGGACTTTTATAACTCCACCGCAACTAGGAACTGTTTAAACGTCAAGGTTTTTTTTTTTTTGCCACTAATCATTTCGGTCTTATTTACTTTAATTAAGCAAATCTCCAGTCACATATTCTAAAAGATCTCCAGGATAAATATTACATATAACGATAATGTCTTTAAGTGTCACGGTATATATTATCTTCACCCCACCCCCCACCCCCGCCCCACTCCATCTCCTATTAGTGTGCAAAAACCTAGAAATTAGTCAAGCAATCTCAAATAAATAAATAAATAAATAAGTACACAGGTAAATACAAATAAATGAGTACTTCTCAAACGACTCAACATGATTCTCAGTGTAGTCCCTGACATCTGGACACATGGTCTCATAACTCCCTCGTTCAGAAATGGAGATGGATTTGATCCGAATAATTACCCGGCCATCTGTGTGAACAGTAATCTGGGGATAGCTTTTTGTACTATTATTCATTCAAGACTTAAACACTCTCATCAAGCCAACTGGATTTGTGCCAAGTCACAGAATACAGGGTCGTACTGATGCCTCGCACGGCTTCTGACAAAGTTCTAGTTTACCAAGCTTATAGAATATGTGTTAAGGTTAAATCGCCGAACTAATAACAATCGTTTAGTTACATTCTAACGCGAGCGGTCTTTAACCGTTACGTGACTGAACAGGCCGCCATTTTAGAGCGTCCTGCGGCACTTCGGCACAACTCCGAGATCGAATTACTCCTCTAAGAGAACGACCTGATTCTGTTGCCCCCCACTGAACACGGCCTAAAGCACAGTCTGGATCTACTGGAGCACGACTGACAGACCTGGAGCCTGACAGGAAACATGAAAAAGACTAAAACAGTCATTTTCCAAAAGAGATCCAGACCTCAGGGCGACACTGAGCACCAGCTGAACAGAGACATCCATGGACATCCATTAATGGGCCAGTCTGGGCTAACTTTAATCGACCCATTTAAAGACTTTAGGGTTACATGGTATTGTTTATTTGACGATATACTGTCAAACATCGGTACGTGCAATACAACTGATGTAAAGTACAGTGCTTAGGGCAACCCCCGTCACTGTTAGGCTTTTATGACAGGAATTTATAAGCATCATACTGGCCACTTTAATAGGAAAACCTGTATATATCTGCTCATTCATGTAGTCAATTACGCAGTCAGCTGATCACGTGGAAGCAGTGCAATACATAAAATCATGCAAGAGCATGTTCATCAGTTCATTTTCGCATCAGACTTGAGAAATAGAGGAAAATGTGATCTCGGTGACATTGACCCCGGCATGGTTGCTGGTTCTGATGGGTTAGTTTGAGTATTTCCGAAACTGCTGACCTCCTGGGACTATTATATACAACAATCTCAAGAGTTTGCACCGAACGGTGCGAAAAACAACCTGTGCTCACCCCAGCCTCAGATTCCTGTTCTTATCCAGTCTGGCCCGACAAAACGTTTCCGCCCACAGAACTCCCGTTCACTGAATATTGTTGTTTTTAAACATATTCGCACATACTTATATATCAGATGAGGGACTTTTGTCTAAAACCTTCTGTTGGATATCTCTGGTTAGTAGGTGCTTACACTGTGGTTTCAATCGGCGTGGTGAGAAATTGAATACTAAAAAAATGTCAGTATTATGTTCTACAGCAGAACATAGCCCATATTCAGTAATGATTAACAAATGAAATTCAGGGAAGGTATCAATTATATTTAGGTCAGTTTTGGCCTCAATGTCAGTCTTTAACATTACTGTAATTGTCTATTCAATGCCTTGTTAAAAATCTAGTTGATAAATACTAGAATATAAATGTTCACGTATCTCAAACCTCTTTGTGCTTATTGATTTTAGATGTGCACAACACATGTGTGTTGCAGTTAAACACCAGCCTCATTGTCACAGAATGTGACCGAGACTGAAATGATTGAGGTATAAGGTCCATGCTCCTCCACTATAGTGAGTGGAAATTGCTACATAAACCACAATGTTACCTAATGGGACAAACATCCAGCTGAAATTATGCAAGTCTGTAAAAGCAAGTGCTGACACGGCCTCCCACCCCTCCACAGCTTCACCAAGACTTCTACTGTTACACTTATTTGCATTTTTTTCCCCCTTTTGTCTTCTCATTTCCCTTCCTTTATTTTGTTCCTCTCCTATCCCAACCCAAATCCGAGTATAATCAAAGCCAGCGCTTCATGAATTTCTTAATACATCACTTCTTGTTATTTTTGACGACTCTTTGGCAAAGCTGCAACTAAATATGGCCGTGCCAATAAAGCTCATCACATTGAAATAAAATGGAGAGAGAGAGAAAGAGAGAGAGAGAGAGAGCAACTTAGAGAAGCAGCCAATCGAAATAATACATCCTGACATCTGTCCCTGCCCAGTGCTCCAGGGAAAGATGGAAAGAGAGGGAACGAGAAAGAAAAAGACTGAGGCAGATGAAGGGAAAAAGAGCTGATGGATTGTGCAAGAAGAACAAGTGATGACAGTGAAATGACACTGTGTGAGTGTGTGTGTGTGTGTGTGTGTGTGTGTGAGATGCAGGTGGACACGTGTGTGGTTGTGTCTTCGTGTGTGTGTACATGTTGCTTCATGGGATTATGGGATGACTGTTCAGTCAGTCAGTGTGTGTGTGTGTGTGTGTGTGTGCGTGTGTGTGTGGTGTGATTTGCTGAATGTGACATACTTTCTGTTGTCTGTCTTTCCTCAGTGGATTTGCAGATTGAAGCTGGGTTTGGAAGCCTGCACATTTGGAAGGATGCTCTTTTGGCAGTGTGTGTGAGGGAGTGGATAAGAGAGGGAATGAGCTTCTGTGTGTGCGAGTGTTAAGGGGGAAGAGAGCTGATTAGATGGATTGTTTAGGATTTCTGTATGTGGAGTATCAGTACAACGGGCAATGTTTAAATCTTTACAATTTTGAACCTCTAATTTGTTTCTAAACAAACACAGCGCTGTCGCAGAGCGGTAAATGTTGTAAATGTTATGAGATTTAAATCAGTGCACCATTCTTAACACTTACAATATGCTGATTCAAAGCCATTATTATGGATGTAAAGGCTGATAACTCTTATTGCCATAAATAAAGTGGATATGTTTTATTATTATTATTATTATTATTATTATTATTATTATTATTATTATTATTATTTAGAAACACTATGAAATGAAGTTAATTTTGAATTTTGCATTCTACATTTTTCTCTTGCTCTTACGCCCAGTGCCCATCAGTTCCAGTGAAGAAGGTCCCAGTGAAGGAGGCGTGGCGTCCGTGTCTGTCAGTCCAAATGAAGAAGGCGTGGCTTCTGTGTCTGTCAGTCCCAGGGAAGGAGGCGTGGCTTCTGTGTCTGTCAGTCCAAATGAAGAAGGCGTGGCTTCTGTGTCTGTCAGCCCCAGTGAAGGAGGCGTGGCTTCTGTGTCTGTCAGCCCCAGTGAAGGAGGCGTGGCTTCTGTGTCTGTCAGTCCAAATGAAGAAGGCGTGGCTTCTGCATCTGTCAGCCCCAGTGAAGGAGGCGTGGCCTCTATGCCTGTCAGACCCCCACACAAATGCATATCCGACCTGCCTTTCATATATCAAATTGTAAAATGCAACTCATAATTGTCAAAATGATATTGTGTTATTGTTAAAAGGGCAAATATAGAGAAGTATAAAAAAAAAAAGGCATCTTCTTCCCTAATCCAATGTTTAACCACACGCATTTTTAATTGTATTTTTGTATCATACTTGTACTCGTGGCACTGTTAGGTCTCCTCATGAGTTGGAATGAACTTTTTAGAATGTTGCCATGATAACATTTGTAATTGAATGTGTCGGAAGAAGTCCTTTTTTCATCAAGATATACTGAATAAATGTGTGCTATACTATTTGCATGACTCAATTCAAATGAAGAGTTAGGAAGGTTGAGATTAGGATTGGCGCGTGGTTAGCATTCAAATGTTTTCTTACGATTTTATTAATAAAATTCATGCATAAAACACGTTGCTCTTATCTGATTCGATGTGGATTCATTTTTCATGAGATCAGGTCCGAAATATATCTAAACCATGTGCTAAACTAGCTTTCACAGGTATGCACGATAGTGTGCACGATAGGCAGGCAGGACATGCAAATGTTTTAACAGGATACTGGGGCCAGGGGTTATTTTTGGTTCTCTCTCTCGTTCTGTCAAATACCCAAACTTACAGAACTACACCTGCTATCTCAAAACTACCGGCACAATCTCCACCACCAGTCCACCAGTGACTCAAATGAAGTGTGAGGTCTGGTTTGAAAATGCAGTTTCCTATAAATGTATTCCTTATCGCACCTCTGCCTGTTTCAGACACTTCAAGTTTGAGAGCAGACTATTAGCTTGTTAGTGAATAGACACACACACACACACACACACACACACACACACACACACACACACACACACACACACACGGTCCCATTATCTCAGGTTGTTTTGAGTTTGGAGTGTGGGGCATGAGAATTAAGTCGGATCCATAACTCTGAATAGACTCGGGTTGTGTGTGTCTCTCTCTCACTCCCATACAGAATTAATTACCTTAATTAAACTGCATAATTGCATGTATTAAAACAGTGGATTGAGAAGGTGACAGAGATGGGGGAGGACCAGCCTGGGCCAGGCAGACAGAGTGGTGTGACAGGCACTTCAGTGTTAATAAACATGTTATAAATCAGCACATTGTTCTGGGTGATGTGTAATTAAAAACCTGCTTAAATGGCATTTTAAGCAGGAACAGTGGATAATATACGCTACGATCCCGGCTTCCTAATCTGTGCAAGTCGATCTAAATCCTCGCAGGCTGTAGTCCTGTTACGTGTTATTCTAGAACCCTAAGCCCTGAAGCGGAACCCAAATCGACCTATCACAGCGGCAAAAGCCCACTTACATTACAAGGCTGATCATATCATCAAGGCGATCGGTTACCCACAAACACCACTTTCCAAAACTCCAACATGGGTTTTGCATTCTTAACGACGATTAAAATCTTGGAATCGCATGACGGCATGCGATGAATTATTCTTTTGGCATTGTGCATGCTATCAAACAATAAAAAGGAAAGAAGAAAGAAAGTAAGAAAGAAAGAAAGCATGTAGCAGAGAAGCACTGTGTGTTTTTGTGGGTTGTGGTGGTGGTGGGGGGGTTAAGGGGGGTTGGTGGGGGGGGGGGGGTTAGGAGGCTGGGGCTTAGACAAATATCTCGTTGTATTGTATTGGATGTCCCAAAAAATTTGATTTATAAAAGAAAGACGGCACAGATGTGCTAGAGCACAGAACCCACACTCAGATCACCAGGGAAGACAAAATCAAATTGAAGAGCCAATCTAATGAAACTCAAAAGTGTGTGTGTTGTGTGTGTGAGCTAAACCGTGCACTTTTGTCCCCATCTCTCTGGCGTGCAGACGCAGAACAGCTCGTCAGCACAATCCTCCCTGAACACTCTAATCTCTGTGCACAGCAAACATCCTCGCTGTTTAAAGTCCTGCTTATCCAAAATGTCTCTCGGTGCATTTGTGTGTATGTGTGTGTATGTGTGTGTGTGTGTGTGTGTGTGTGCATACTAGATATATGAGCTAAGAGAGATTTATAACACGGACAAGTCCGACTGCTGCGTTAAGGCCTGTATTTCAATAGTGCGTCTGTCGGAGAGTGTAAATTACAGCGTGTGTAATTCGCCAGAGCGCTTGTTTCATTGTGCGACGTTGTGTAGCGGCAGCTGTGTGTGTGTGTGTGTGTGTGTTGTAAATGCATGCTGTGTTCATTATGGCTTTTAATGGGTCATGTTTGCGTGATCTCGCACGTTAAATCACAGTCATGTTTGCATGTCTGTGCATTCGGGCCACTGAGATGGTGTCAAGGGTCAATGGCACGGTGCAGGCTGGATAAACCGCCCCCTGTTCACGGGAAACACATCCCTCCACGAGTAGTTCCTTGGAAGAGTGTGGAACAATGTGCGCTTTGTCCACTTTCCGCACAGACAGAAGGGGGGGGGGCCTCTCGAGGGGGGCTGATGAGTTTGTGTCAGTGTTTATGTTCTAAAGGTAGCTGGTAAATTAATCAGTGTTCATGTTCAAATGAACATGATCATTAGGGGGGAAAACACACACACACACACACACACACACACACACACACACACACACACTTGCAAAAGCATCAAACAGTGTGTCATGAAGCACATATGGCACTAATACACACAAGGCCCCATTTGCTCCTACAGAGAGATGATGGTTCTGGATGTTGACCTAAATCGGAGCGGCGACTTGTCACATTCTCTTATTCACACTCAGCACACTTTTTTCCCCCTCTTCCCTTCTTTCTATGTCCTGTTACTGGTCCCCTGCTTCCCTCCCTCTCACCATCATTACAGCGACATTTCTCATCCCAAAAAGCCCAGAGTCTGTCCCTCTTTCCCTTTATGTCCCGACCTACATTTATCTGCGTCCTCATCAGTACGAGTGTCCTTGTGTTAAAAGTGTGTGTGTGTGTGTGTGTGTGCGTGTTTATGTAACCCTCATTGGCTCTTCCTGTTTGCTGTCACAGTTATTCTTTTCTCCGATTCTGAGAACACATCGCTACCCGGCCGTGTCGACCGGCAGACGCAGCCACTCCAAACTCCTCTCGTCCAATCAGAGCAGATGTGCGCCCCAGCCGAACAGGAATGGCAGCATGTTAACCATATTAAACAGGGTCATTAAACGTGTTAATGCACTCTTCCACCAGCATTTCTTCCTTTCACTCATCCCACTGCTCTGTTAATGGCTCTTTCCTTTCTCCTCCTATAGCTTTCCCTCTATGTGTGTGTGTGTTGATTTAGTGTGAGGTAGAAACGGGGAAGTAAAATCAGAAGGTTTTAAAACGCTCAAATATTTATCAGATATAGATCTCCTTCAATCCCGTGCTCCCTTGGCTCTTTCCCTCCCTCCTCCACTACTCGATTTCCTCTCTCGCCCTCATAACTCGTATGAGAGGCGAAAACATACACGGTAAACAAAGTAATTAACGTCCTCATCACACCTACAACAAACAGAGAGCTGTGTAGACACATGGAGGCAATGCGAGAGTACACGTACATACACACATGTACATACACGCTTTTCACACTGAGCGCGGTTAAGCGACATGACCGTATGACCCGGTGACGCTCTTGAATCGAAACAATAGATCCCTATGAAGCTATTCACACCGTCCAATTAGATTTGAGCTTTAGATCACGTGCCCGGAGACGCTGCTGTTGCACTAAAGGGCGAGATAGGTGGCGCTATAGCACAGAAAGCTGTTTTGAAAAGCAGTGGAAACACCAGAGAAGAGTATTCCGGACGAGAGAAGAGAATGGATGTTGAGTTCTTGTTATCATCGGTGTCTGAGAACAGAGAGCGTTTTGATTAAAGTCGCAGCGAAATCCATTTTCAAATCCGTTTTCTTTCTTTTTCTGTGCTGCGTAACAGTCTGTGTGTTGGTGCTGTTGTGTACATGGTCATCACACTGAGTTTTAACAAAGCGTAATGGCAGCAGAAGCCATTGACAAGCACAGTGCAGATGTGCCCATTGGTGTGTGTGTGTGGGAGCTGTGTTAATCTCCGAGGCCTGTGTTCAGATGTGTGTGTGTATTAGAGTGTGTGCGCTATTCTCTGCACCCTGACTCCAGATGTACCACTCACTGCTCTCTCTCTTACCCTCACATTGCCTCTTCGCCTCTCCCTCTCTCCTTTCTGCGCCTTCAGTCATCCATCACTTTCTTCTCCTCCTTCAGCTCTCGTTCATTTTTCATCCCCGCCTCTGTCTCTCTGCTCCTGAGTGACAGGTTGCCATCTGTCTCTGCCTGCTGTCACGGCAACACGCGGCAACAGCAAACCCGCTGCAGATCCATTCCTGTCAGAGACCCGCACTCTGACTGACAACCTAATGCACGCGTGTGTGTGTGTGTGTATGTATGGAACTGATACAGAGAGACAAGTTCAGAGTTGTGTCACAGTTACACTAACGTTTATGAAACATCGATCACTACTTGTCTCGACTCTCTCTCTCTCTCTCTCTCAACATTCTTCATCTCTCTTAACCTTTTGCTCTCTCGTTGTGTCCCATATGGTGCATTTGTAATCTTTCCGTGAGGTCTACAAGACTGAAGATTGTCCATTTCTCATTTTGGGGTTCTAAAAAGTTACTCCCATGTCAGCTGCACAGAAGCGCTTGATGCACTCTCTGGTGAAGTCTTGCATCAGTGTGGACTCAGCAGTGATCTCCAGCTCAAAACCCCACGTGAGAATGATCGAGAACTAATCTCAGTCTTACTTTAAACATGTAACTTGTCATAGGGTGGCATTATATTTACAGCATTTGGCAGACACATCAAAAATATGTCCTCATGCTAGTACAAATAGGTTAACCCTGTTAGAGACGAGTTAGTACAACAAATTGGTACAGCAACAAAAACAGTATGAGTCAAGGTTTTTTTTTAATTAGTTCCCATTTAAAAGTTCAGTGGAGAGGTGTGAAAAACTTGCGTGAAAAACGAAGCATTTTAAGCCACTAGGGTTATAATTTGAGTGAAATAAAACCTTTAAACTAGCTGATCGAGTACAATGGATTTATAATTTTGTATGGAACTAGTATGGAGGATAGAGGTAGCTGATTTCACTACAGTACATATTTCATATTTGCATGTGTGAGCTTGTGTAATACATTCATTCATTCACGCATTCAATTATTCCTTCACTCATTAATTCATTCAATCATCTTCAGTAAGTTCTTTATCCTGTTCAAGTATCTACAGGCTATCACAGGAACACTGATTATTGTGATTCCCATTTTGGTAAAAGGGACTCGGATATCCTAAACCCTTATGTCGCACCCTTATGTCCTAAAGTACTGGTGCACTATAGATCTAACCCTCAACATCAGCAAAAGTGGTGGACTACAAGGCTTTGGGCACCATTTGGGACAGCACCTTTCTCTTTCACCCTTCTCGCTTTCTTTTTGCCAGTTCCTCAGTTATGAAGCAGCAAATGGGATATTAATCATCAAAACGGTTTACTTATGTAACTACAACAAACAAAGATGTGGGTATAGACACTTTAAGAATAACATATTGGTACTATAAGTGAAAAATGTCTTCATAGATGGTGCAATAATAATTTAAAAAAAAAAAAACATTATTTTATTCTGGTCCTTACCTCTTTATATGTATTTTAAAAAGCTATGTTTTGCTTTTATCCAATAAGATTTCAGGGTTAGAGTTCAGTTTAGCATTTGTATATGAAATGCATGACTCTCACATGGAAAGAGTGCACGTGACCAACCTAAGGAGATGAAAACAACTCTCTCTCTTGCTCGATCCCGCTCTCTCTCGCTCTCTCTCTCTTTCTCGCTCTGTCTCAATTATGTAGCATGTGTTCCAGCTCATTTGAAGCCCATTGACTGAATTAACACATGCATAAGAGGATCTAATATAACCAATTTCCCTTAAAGGCAACAGTCTGCTACATACACACTCTTACAGATTTCATATGAGCACACACACGTGCATTTAAATGCAAAGTCATAATACACAAGCAATTAAGCATGTAGTCTAATCTATAATAGAACTCGCTATGGTCTGTCTCTCTCTCTCTCTCACACACACAAACACACACACACACACACAGTAACTGAAATTAAATGTTCAGTGACCCTTAAAATGTCCTACTATATGATCCAAATCACACCTCATCTCCATCATGCTAATCTCTTTCTGTCTGTTTGTCTTCCCATTTATCGCAATTTGTCTCGGTGCTAATCACAATGAGGAGACATCAGTGCAATGCAGAGGACAAACAGAGACCTGGTCAGCTGATCAGTACTCCACATAGAGAAGAGGAAGCTATTCAGATGCCTTTTGCTGTTTTGGAGACGATGATGATGATAAAATGTACAAGTAATCATTGGTATACATTTGATATATATTTCACATTTAATCATTTAGGAGATGCTTTTATCCAAACGTGCTCAAGGGAAGTGTTAAGCAGCGGCTGTTCGGCTTAGCTGGGATTCAAACTCACAACCTTTTGGTCCCTGTCACAGAACTTTAAACTCTGCTAAATACTGTTTGTCACAAGCCTGTAGACGTACTTACGGACAAACAGTTCAGCCAAAAATGAAATGTACACAACTGACACACTATCCCAAATGTAGTCAGTGAGCCAAGACATGCTCAGCAAACTGGCAAGTCGTTCAGTATCTCAGTCTAGCTCATGTGCTTCCTGACAAAGATCTATACAGCTAGTGAAATGCCAAAAGAATACTGCATTACGTTCTTTCTCAGCACATTTAGTGTCATTCAGGGGAAAGTATCCAGAATGACTGGGATCCTGTGGAATGCAACAAAAATTTGCAAGAGTAAATACTTTACCCTGGTCTGGATCGTTGTGGTTTAAATTACTCTTCTTTTTTTTTTACATTTTGGGAAATGGAACCAATTAAGTTTATTAGAAAACATCGTAGGCAGGTAAAAACAAAAATAATGACTAGGTGAGTGAGAGGGACTGGTCAGAATATGTTTAGGAGTAGGCGGGAGTTTAGGAATTTAGGAAAACAGTCCCACACAGAACTCAAAGCAAGCGTCGGGTATGCAGTGGATGTTGAAATGCAGAACGCAGAATTGTACTTTAGTAAGTAATTCGAATGATAATATATTAAAGTAGTGTGTGTGTGTGTGTGTGTGTGTGTGTGTGTGTGTGTGTGTGTGTGTGTGTGTGTGTGTGTGTGTGTGTGTGTGTGTGTGTGTGTGTGTGTGTGTGTGTGTGTTGATTTGGCGAGCCGTTTGCATGATGATAAACTGGCAGCTAATTGTTATCAACATTAGTATCAAAGCTCCAGTGTAAAACTAAACAATTAAATTTCAGATATCAAACATGCCTTGGCTGATTTATTACATTTTGGGTTACTGGGACATTGTATACATTTCATTTTTGGTTGAACTATTCCTTTAAATTCAGACTGTTTATACAGCTGCAGATTGGGGTTAAACACTAACTTTCTCTCTCACTCTCTCTCTCTCTCTCTGATCCATCTGTGTATCCTTCCTTCTCTTTCCAATTTTAACTCTCTCCCTCGATCACCAAGGCTGTCTCCTTCTCCTTCCTTCTCTTCCCATTTCTATCTCTACCTGCATTGTGCCATGTCTTTGACATTCTCTCTCCTTCAGCTGCTCTCATTTCATGTTGACCCACCTTTCTGCCTGTCCATCTTTCTGCCTCTAAGTGTGTGTGCGTTTGTTTGTGTGTGTGTGTGTGTGTGTGTGTGTGTGTGTGTGTGTGTGTGTGTGTGTGTGTGTGTCTGACCTTGCAGTTGAGACCTCATCGATCCATTCAGCCTGTCAATTGATTTGCTGGGTCTGTTAGAGCAATGATAAAGGCCCTGGCAGAGTGTGTGTGTGTGTGTGTGTGTGTGTGTGTGTGTGTGTGTGTGTGTGTGTGTGTGTGTGTGTGTGTGTTAGTGGCAGTGACACCTCTCAGCCTGTATAGATGGAATAAATGTGGCATGTGTGCACACATCCACACAAACACACATATCCTCTCTCACACACACACGTAGCAGTCATGGCAGGTTAAAACACCTTTCTCTGATTGTTATCATGGCGCCATAACATCTCTCATACACTCTCTGAGGCATAAATCCATAATACAGAAATGCACTTGCATATTTGTAGTATTTACTAGACAAAAATCTAACTTTTTTTTGGTAGAAAATGCAAATGAGCTGCAAAATACTGTAAGAAAAATAAAATGCAGTATGCTAATAACACCAAAATACATTTTCTAAGGGGAGAATTCGATCAGTAGAGCCACCTGATGCAGCTAACTAGTAGCACTCAGGTGGATGCTAGCTAATTCTAACACTAGGTGTCCTTCACTAGCACTGAAATGTAAAGCATCAATTATACTGTCTCTCTTTGGTTTCTGAAGTATTACTGTTAACACGAATGTTTGGAAAACTTTTACCTGTTACGGTTTTCTGTAAGAGCTCTTAGCATTCGATGCTGGCTAGCATCCAGCTCACTGGCTAACAAAAGTATGAAGAGTAGCTTAATAAAGTGCATTGTCAAGATTGTGAAAGCCAATAATAGTTATGTTTAAAAAAAACAAACAAAAAAAAACATACTGGATCGAGACGCAAGTTGCTATATTTCCTTTAATAGTGCTATAATAGCATTTCTAGCCATAGAGTAGCTCTACTGTGAGCACCTGCTCTAAAATCCACTACAATCACATGAGCGTCAGTTTACACGATGTCACCATTCAAAGTATTTCCACAAAAGTATTTTGTATTTGTAATACATGTATTAGAAAAGAAACGCTGGCCAACCCTGATAGTATTGAGTTTTCACATAAACGAATGCACTAAAGCATTACAGTACGAACAAGTCACAACAAATAGGAGTGGAAAGCAGGAGGCAGCGCTCCCATTCATCCTGCTTCCCCATGTAATCCCTCTTTCCATATCTTTTCTTTCTGTCCAACCTGTTCCCCCTCCCAACTTCTCTCACTTCCCCTCTCTCACCAGCACACCTTCTGTCTTCTCTCTCTCTCTCTCTCTCTCTCTCTCTCTCTCTGTTTTCCTTATGTGTGAATAGACACTAAAATAACATCCGTACTATTTTTTTTTTTTAATCGACTGCTTTTAAAAATGTGGGAGAAAGTGCAAATGAAGGTAACATACTTTCCACAGACATCTTTTTTTTTTTTTTTTTTTGCAGGTCGGAGGTGAGACGCTGGTGTGTTTGTGCTGGCTTGTTTTCTTTACCTGCCACCGTGTGCTGTTTCAGACACAACCCCCCAGAAACATGACCTTTAACAAGATGGTTCCATCTGATAGCATTCAAATCGTGCTAAATCTAGGTCAAGAATCGCAGAAAAAATGAAAACAAATCTAAAATCAACAGGAAAAAAAATACTGCTATGCTATTCTCCAACACTTGGAGATGGCAAAAACATGTAGCGGGTAAAGCAACTCGTAACAGACGTCCACACACCACACCACACGCATGCGCGCGCACACACACACACTCACCGATGATGTAGTAATCATGCATTGTTTTGAACTCGTGGCCCCAGAGGTTGGGCGAGTACTCCTGGAACTTGATGGTGAAGCGCATGTCACTGTTGGGCTTGTCGCAGGTGAGAAGCAGGTTCGGAGCTCCTGTCACCTCACATCTGTCCGCCTGCTCACGGGAGGACACCAGATACAGCTTATAGTACTCATACTCGGCTGGAGCACGGGGTCCTGGGGGGTCCGATGCAGGACAGATGAGGTCCAGACGGTCCCCTATCTGAGGGTACAGGATATAACCCCTATCATCGCTAAACCTGAGAGGAGAGAGAGAGAGAGAGAGAGAGAGAGAGAGACAGAGAGAGACAGAGAGAGACAGAGAGATTAATTATCCTTCATTATCCCATGAGATACAGTATCGCATTATGTTCACCACAGTTATCATTTATCAGCTTCATACAAAAATACATTTTTCTCTAAATGAAATAATCACATGATTATTTAAATTGAAATGTAAATTTTTAATTTTTATAAAGTCGTGCAATAGATAATTGTTAAAACCCATTTCTTTTAAGCCCAACTGTCTTTGAACGGAACATCACAGAAACGGCCTAAGACATTTCACAGATTTACTTTTTCCTTTTCAGATTTCCTTTTTTTTTTTTTTTTGTTGGACGTTTCAAAGATTACTCAGCTGCTTTGGATATAAAACTAATGAATTACTTTAATTCTATTAATTTTCCAAAGTCAGAACAAAAAACAAACAAACCGTATAAACCTAACACCAACCCAGAAAAGGGGGGGGGGGGGGGGGTTACACATTATTTATCACTATGTTCTATGTTCAATAACGTTTCAATACCACAATGTGGAAAATAATGAGATATTCAAACTTTCAATACCAATAACTTTTCTATCTATGACTGAAAAGCACTATGAAGATATGAACTGTCTGTAGCCCAATGGCTGTCTAGCTTACTTTTTAATTCCTTATAACTCATTCCTTATGTTCAATCATTATATTAAACTTTGAATAACATACTGTATGTGGCAATATACAAATACAAACCCACAAACATGCAATGTCATAATTCGTTGTGTATTTTTAAAAAAATGCAATGCAATGAATTTCAGATTTTTGTGAGGTTTTTTTATATTGGGCTTTGGGTTGCTTAATTTTAGTATCGACAACAAAATGCTGCTATCTTTACTGTTGAGGATCATGATGCATGATAGGATACATATAGGACAGGACACTCATACACACCTCCAAATAGCCCTGAGATCAGCGGAGGGTGCCTGAGGAACTCGGGGACATTTTCTTCCTGGCGCTAACACTGAGTGATCTCACATGCACACATGTTCATGCGCTCTGTTTTTTCCTCTGTCTTTCTCCTTCATCGTGTTTCAGCTGTATTCGTTTATTATCTTATTTTACGCTGTAAATATCACATGTAGCTAGTTGAAAAGGGCAACACTGTTTTTGCCTAAATAACTCTGCTTACCTAAATAACTGTAATATAAATGTGCCCAAATATGTAAACATGTGGGACTCTTTTTCATTTTCTCTGCGCAGATCTGCAACTAACCCACTCAAAGTACTAAGCTCTAATTACTATTTCAACACTTCTCCCAGCTTTGGTAGCTGCAGGCCTGTTTACCCTGATCTGTGACCGGTTTTAAAGTTTCAGCCTGTTCTAAAGCTCAGGATGTGGATGTGTGTGTGTGTGTGTGTGTGTGTGGATGGGGAAGGGGGGGTTGTCATTGATAATTCCTTCTCTCACTGCTAACCCCTCGAGACTGTATTTACATTTAAACAAATCGGAGCAGTCGTTCCTGTTTAGAAGCCGTTTCTACATTAGCATGTAAATGGCAGTTAAAAAGCTAATGAAACTTCAGAGAAACAACAGCAACCTAAGGCGAGGCGAGGTTAAGACAATAACATCATGTCCTTAGTGATATGTTTGATACGGGGACAATTATATAAAAACAGAGCTGGTCAAATAATTTAAAATAGCTATAATAATTAGATCTATCTATTCTATAATATAAATATATAGATATATAATTAAATATAATAATTCAATATCCACGAGCTTAGCTAAAGTTTGCTAACTGGTTAATGTTTGAAATCAAGTGTGTATTTATTTGGAGTGTAATTGTGTTTAATGTTTAATGATAAAATCAATGAATGTAATGAAGAAGCAGTCATGCTTTATTCAAGAACTTATTTAAAAAGCTATACAGCCTTATAATGGACACCATGAAAGAAATGCACATGTTCTGTTGATATAAATTCCAAAATATTTGAGTGTAATAAAACTAATAATCGAATAAAATTCCTACAGTGAAGTAAAAGATTCAGTTACATAAAATTCCTCGCTTACAAAGACCCGAATGAACAACTCCCGTGACTGAATGATAGCAACAGTTACTAACAGTTAATGCATATCCATTAACGATTAGTTTATGGCTGTATATATAAGATATATCAGTTTGAAGTGGTTATGTTTTGTCTTGTAGTGTCGCTTCATGTTACCACCTTTCACTAGTAATATGCACATGAATCTGATGCAGGAGGAATAAAGGCTTCCTTTTTAAACAAGCCCTATCGCAAGTTTGCTAAACAGAGCAACGAGTGGAGAAATAAAATGTAAAAATCTGTTAAAAAAATAAAAATAAAACTTTCCCCTTTAACTGCAATAAACAATCATCATGATCATTTTAACTGCTGACATGCAGCTCTATTAGTGAGGTTAGGATTCACATAAAGCTTAGCTTTAAGAGTAGATGCTTTTATCTAGAATTATAAAACAATAATGTAACTAGCACAAGTGTGTGTGTGTGTGTGTGTGTGTGTGTGTGTGTCTGGTGAGACAACAGTTTCCAGTTCCTCTCAAGTAGGTTAAAGGTTATCAGTGTCCTCTTACAGTTAGGAGCACACACACTCAACACCCTCTTAACACACACTACAGATAAATTGGGAGCCAGGTTGCTATTTTCATGTCTTGTTTCTCCCTGTCCCCCGCCCCAAAGCACACACATATCACATACAGTTATGGAAATCAGCTCAACACAAGACATGCACCAACAGGCCTTCACTTCCATGCTCCTGCCCAGCCCCCAACCCCAACCATTCTGCAGGTGCACCAGGGATTCACCCATAGACACACCTGCAGACAAACACTAGTTACACACCTAGACACCTTACACACACACAGTGGTATTTCCTGTTGGGTAGATTTCGCTTGTTATCTATTGGAGGGAAGGCATTTCACAGTAGAGTGGTACTGGAGAGCAGTAAGTACGACTAAACTAAACAGGAAACCAGAAAGAGAGAGAGAAAGAAAGAGAGACTGGTAGAGGTGAAAGAGAAGAACAAGGAGAAATAGTGTGGAGGGGATCGATGAAGAGATTACAAAAACAGGAAAGGACAATGGACGTGTGAAATGGACCAGAGCAGGGGTCGTCAACTGGCAGCGCCAGCAAAACATTTCAGCAGACAGAACAGACAAATAAAAGTATGAACAAAAGAACTGGCTGTAGTTCAGTGTCTCCAGTCCTCTCAACATGAACCAGCTTGGATTCTGTAGCAGATCCTCTGATGTGGCCAATAACATGCATTTGCGTGAATGATTTTGCTGAAGGCAGCTCATCAATCGAGAAGGCTAGCTTGAAGACTAGAGACATTAAGTGAAAAAAGGAGAGAGTTTTTACAGATTTTTACATTTTATTTCTCCACTCGCTGCTCTCTTTAGCAAACTTGCGATAGGGCTTGTTTCAAAAGGAAGCCTTTATTCCTCCTGCATCAGATTCATGTGCATATTACTAGTGAAAGGTGGTAACATGAAGAGACACTACAAGACAAAACATAACCACTTCAAACTGATATATCTTATATATACAGCCATAAACTAATCGTTAATGGATATGCATTAAAAGGTAACTGTTGCCATCATTCAGTCACGGGAGTTGTTCATACAGGTCTTCGTAAGCGAGGAATTTTATGTAACTGAATCTTTTACTTTACCTCGAGTGCAGAGACAGGCTGGAGATGGAGTGAATTAGGGAATGAAAAGGAAGAAAAGGGAGTTTTTAATGCAACAAAAAAAAAAGAACTACACTGGTTTTAAATTATTTTAAATACTGATTTGAAACAGCAGTCATCTGTTTCCATTTGATTATAGCAAATTAATTGTTTCTCAAGGGGAGGCACAGTGGTTTAGTGGTTAGCACATTTGCCTCGCACCTCTAGAGTTAGGGGCTCGATTCCTGCCTCCGCCCTGACTACGCGGAGCTTGTACTCCTCCGGGTGCATTGTAAGCCAAGTGGCATCTCGAAATTGTGTGTGTGTGTGTGTCCAGGGTGTCCCCTGCCGAGTGCCCCGGGATAGACTCCAGGCTTTCCGTGACCCTGTGTAGGATAAGTGGTACAGAAGATAGATAGATGGATGGATGGAAATGCTTCTCAATAATCTAAATGGAAAGGGAAAATCCTATATGCAATTCTGCATATAGGATTTTTTTTTTTTTTTTTATCATATTCCTCTTCTAAATGAAACCAATAATAAACAGCACATAAAGCAGTACAGAGGCAGAATATAATAGCTGGACACAAGACAAAACATGAGACAAAAACATTTCTTGGTTCAATTTTGTTAATATTACTATTCATTTCTGTTGGGAAACTACAACACACTAAAAGAAAACATTTGCTGAAGTTTTATGTGATCGTCTGCAGTGTAAAAGATCAATTCAGCACAAAAGTGGCGTGACTAGGCAAAGCGTTTGAAACTGCCAAAAGTTCCATCATAAAAGTCTGATGGAAAGCAAAAGTTGTACACTTTTCAGACGTGAACTTGTTGAGGAATTAAAAGACAGGAGAAGGGAAGAAGAGGCGAGGTGAGGACACAGAGACAGGGAGAGACGGAGAGGAGCAGCGGTGCGGTAGTGCTGATCCGTGATGTTTACATGGTCACGCTAGACACTACCAGAGAAAACTTCCATTCATGTTTTCCATTCTCTCTCTCTCTCTCTCTCTCTCTCTCTTTAGAGCCTCTTCCATTTTCTGACCTTTACACAAATTCGCATTCAGACACAAAGGTGGCACTGACACAAATGTTCATTTCTCTCTCACTCTTTCGCACACAGTCTACAACAACAGCGGCACGTTCGACAATATATTTAGCAGTGCGGTCCTTTGTACGCTCTTTTCGGCCTTATAAACAAAGAGTTTGAAAAGTTGCAGAACGCTTTCCAATGCCAGCATAATTACAGCAATTTTATCTCAGGAACACTTTAGCCTCCAAAGATTGAACAACTGTCAAGCAATGATTTCTAATGAGTCCGCTCAAGGTTAAGCAAACACTCTGCAAATAATTAGTGAATGTTCTGTGCGAGCTGTAAAATATATCTAATGTGCACACGCGTGTCCAATCGCACAACTTGAAACAGAGGGACACATGCACAACGTCTGTACTGAACGTCCAGAGCGAAACCTTGAAGATATGTATCCAAAGTACATGCTGCAAGGCCTTTTGGAAGCGAGGTATAATAATGAAAACCGCGTGTGTAAGTGTGTGTGTGTCTTTTCAGAAAAATGCAGTAAATCTAATAGGCCGCATAAAAGCCTTTACTCGGGCCTCAAAGAAAAGATTAAAGTAAAATTACTGCTTAGCCTTCATTTTGTTTACAATAATTATGCACAGGAAAATGCATGTCTTCAAACCCGTCCTATCATCATAAACATTCAGCTTCTCTCTCTTCACCCGGTACACCCCCTCAACACCCCCACACCTTCTCTCTCTATCTCTCCTCCTCTCAATGCAACAATGGCTGTATTCATTCGGCCACGCTTTGAAACATGGATTGGGGGGATGGAGGGGCCAGAGGTGATAGAGGAGTGTGTGTGTGTGTGTGTGAGAGAGAGAGAGAGAGTGTGTGTGTGCGTGCCCAGGTCTTTTATGAGGGCAGAAACATCATTTTGTCAAACTCTCCCAACGCCCTTCCATGACCCTGACGGCCCGAGAAAAGAAGCGAGTGTTAGTTTCAGTGTGCCCCCCCCCCCACTTCTGCTGACCCTCAACCTTCTCTCTCTCTCCTACTCTCCGTCATCAAATGCCCCCACCACCTTCATCCCTCTCTCGCCCCATCTCTCCTTTCTCCCATTCTTCACTCCTGCATTACAAAGATTCCACACGGGCAACTTGAGCCGGGTCCAAAAGCGAGTCCAGCACACAGGTGCGTAGAGGTGGACCTCTGGAAGTGTGTGTGTGTGTGTGTGTGTGTGTGGGTGTGTGTAGGGGGGTAGGCATGAGTAGGTTCAAACTAATTACAGAAATATCAGGACCTAGTATTACTGGGCTTAAAAGCTCCAGTGTCTATATTCACATTAGGCAGTAATACAGAGTTTCTCTATACAGAAGAGTTAGTGGACTGATAGCTGCCTCCTTAAAAGGAATGTGGATATAGCTGCTTAACAGAAGATACAGAAAGCGCGTCAGTGAACCAGAAAAAAATATTTAAATCTTCTGGAAGCTGAGGTTTGGACGAGAAGGCCACAACCACTATAGAGCTTCACAACCCTAACCAGAAAGTTACAGCTTCACGTCTTTCCTAATTCACCACAGAGATACAATTAGACAATAATCACCTGTAGGTTTTACCGTCTCTAACTCTTGTTCTTTTTTTTTATGTCTACATTTTCCTCCTCTCTCTTCTCTCTCCAGTTGAGACACATTAAGAGTGTAAATCATATCTCCTGGATATCAAAAACAAGAACTGGTCCAATGAGAAACCAACGGTTATAGTTTGTTCTCCACCAACTTATGAGACGTCATCATCATTAATAACATCATTGTTAAATCGAACGTGGAAGACGTGCTTGGATTAACCTCGGTCCTTTTGGTTTGGTTAACCAGCTCATTATGATAGCAACATAATGACTGATGAAAAGTTACGCTACGAAAGGGTTTTAAAACTTCAACAATAACGACACCAACACGGTGATGAAATTAAACTGACAAAAAAAATATTATTTAGCACTAATAACACAGTAAGGATGTTATCAAAATCCTCTGAGAAGCCCTGCTGTGTTTGTGCCACAAAATCATAGAGCTGGTACGTGGTTTTGAGAACCAGACTCATTCATGCATGCAGTAATCTGGATCCTATCCCAGGATCACAGCATACGAACTAGACTATTCTTTGTACCCCCCCGCCCCATGTTTCAGTATTTGCTATTCATACCACATACCATATACACATACCCAGTCAGTGTCAAGCAGGGCTGTTAGCTATTAATTCCTAAGCAGACAATAAAAAGCACTGAAAAACTTTGCTACTGGACCAGAGGCTAATGGAAAAAGCTCAGTTCTAGTGCAGCGCAGTGTTTAAAAGGCCCAGTGAGCTGAAAAACACTGACCTGATTTACATCGCCATACAAGCCAAAAGAGAGACCTGAGAAACGGAAAACAAAAAACTTCTTTCTCTCGATCAGACGCACACAACTGGGTCAGTAACGTCATACTGCACAGTGAAATAAACATAATGATTATGTACAATCATGTCATGTAGCATTATTTTTTGAGTTATTATTTAGCATTATTTAATGAGTCTGGGCCTCATTTTAATTTGTAATCATAGCCATGAGGGAGTGACTTGTTTGTATATTCACATGTGGAACTGATGTAAACTGGATTTTGTATGCGCGATGGTCCATTTCATATGTGGACAATTATCACGATTTAAGTGGACAAACGTATAAATTCTGATAATTATGACGAAGAAAATGAGTCAGACTGACTTAAAGTGTGTGTGTGTGTGTGAGAGAGAGAGAGAGAGAGAGAGAAAGAGAGAGAGTGACAGAGAGAGAGAGGCCTCTAACTAAGCATACAAGGTTGAAATAAAGTCAAAGAAAGCTGGAAGTGATGCTGGAATGTTTGCGGTGAGAAGAACGGCAGGAGTAATAGTTTCCATATGGAGAGAGAGGGAGAGAGAGCGAGCGAGCTGGCGAGTGAGGGAGAATAAGAAATCAGTGTGTGAGACAGAAAGGAACAGTGAGTGAAAAAAAGAAAAGCGGCTGATTGAAGACAGACTAAAGAAAGCAAACAAAAATTGAATAAATGAGATTTTTAAAGAGTGGCGCAAGTATGCATATGCAAAAGAAAGGTGGGTTGAGATAAAAGCTCAGTGTGTGTGTGTGTGTGTGTGAGAGAGAGAGAGAGAGAAAGAGAGAGAGAGAGTGGCGCGGTGGGACTCTGAAGGTAAGTGTGTCCTTGCCCATGCTGCCGCACTGCCCCCCGCTCCAGATTGCTGCAGCGACGGTGTCACATCTCCTCCATATCACTCGCGCTGTAACCATGCGACATAGAACACACACACCAACACCAGACGAACTGGCCTTTTCTTCAGCGTTTGTCCATGACCCAAAGCACACTGAAGAGCACCAATTAACACCAATCCAATCTGAAATCTATCCTAATTAACTTACTTTCTGGCCATTGCAGTCTGGCTAAAATATGAAATAAGTATCAATCTTTTTTTTTTTTTTTTTTTTACTCTCATTTCCTTTGTCTGGCAGCCACTCACTCTCTTTTCCTATATATTATTCTCTCCAAGCTGAGAGATCTGTCAGTAACATGGCTATATATTCTCACTGTCGGCCTAAAAATTACAGCCTGTGTGTGTGAATGATTTGCACCGCAGTTAATTAGAGCCATAAAGCCACATTGGAAAGGTAAGGCCTGCTGGAGGATCAGACGAAAAATGAGAGAGGCCTGGTGGACACATATACACACACAGTCTCGCTCCATGTGGATTCGAGGGGAGTGCGGTACATTTAGAGGCTAAAGTGCCTCTTACAGCTCAGCTGGTGTTTGACCGTTAGCCCCCGTGTCAGTTGGTGTGTGTGCATTATACTGTGTGCTTCAGTGTGTGTGTGTATTTGGTGTATATAAGCTTGTGAGTATCTCAGGGGAGCTGGCACCAGGTTAAACACACTCTCTCAAACTTAACAGTCTGAGTAGAAGAGGTTACAGAGGGTCGGGGTGGGCTCGAGGCCGCATACTGCGTTAGTCGGCAGGGATCCACTCCAAAGCCCAAGCATCACCCTGACATCCATAAGCTTCACCTCACAGTCTTACTGAGGACCTTCTGCTCTGAGGGAGCTGAGAACATCCGTCAGACCCATAAACACCCATATAGAGGTGCTCCAGATGGCTTTGGGGCCCAGACGAATTACTGACACTGACACACACACACACACAAAAAAAAAATACTAAAACCTTTAGCTGTCGGTCTGGGATGCACTGAACAGAAATAGTAGCTTAAAGTGAGTGATATAATCTCAAAGGCGTTTTATCACTCTCATGAAGGATACGTTATCAGTTATGGTGCTGAACACAGAGTCCTGCCTTTCCTTTCTCCTACTAGACAATTTCTAATGACTTACATAAACACTGAACAGAATTACACACCTACAGGCCGGATGCAGTTTTATTGCTTTTCTATTAAACCCAGAGACCATTCAGCTACCTAAACTGCGCTCCCAGGGGGGTGCTGCTTCTTAAAGTGGGGTCTGTGATTATATTATCAATCTAAATGTCAATCACAATCAGCCACTGTCAAGCTGTTAAACAGTGTTCAAGTTATAATTTTGTCATTAAAATTATAAGCCTTACTGACTGGTCAGTTGAACTGAATGGGTTTAAGTTCACTAATGAAAAACATATCAATTATGTCAATTTAAATATACACTGCCAGTCAGAAGCTTTTGAACACGTTGAGCTCCTTATCTTCAATTACAGTTTAGTCACTATTACTGCCACTCATTGACTAATTATAATTTTTTTTTTTCCTGGTTAGATCATATTTAGATTAACCAGCAACTTCTAAAATTTTTCAATTGACTTATATCTATTCTTTGTTTAGAGCTCCACAGGGTGCAAAAGCTTTTGACTAACGGTGTAACTGCATTTGAATAAAACTAAGAAAGTCCTCAATTGTTTCTAATATCCATTTTTAATACAGGGTACTCGGGTTGAATTCTGAAGTTCAGTTATAAAAACTGTGGTTCTGATAAATAAGCAACGATGATAAAAATTTGTCTTTGATGCTACAAAAAAAATGTGCAGAAAACTTGGAAAGCTTGAACAGATTATTTCCATAAAATAAGTATGCACTGATGTCATAAGTGGATATCTGGTATTTTTCACACTGACAGCGTTGTGTGGCAACTGAAGAAACAGCTTAAGAATCTCTGACCCAACAGGTTAATGAACACTGGGACTGAAAATATAATCATGTTTGGCGTGAAGCCATGCAAATAGTGCTTTCACGGTATAAAGCAACATTAATAAACCATTACAGCGTAAGCACTAAATGATAAGAGGTCAGGCTCTTGTTCTGTGCTATCTCTGTGCAGAGATCAGGAAGCAGAGTAGGCCCAGAGGAGAACCATTGAGCACTGTAGCGTGTGTATATATGTTTCGGAGCTAAAAGTCTCCCGGGGTGACGACAGGCAGTTATTCCACACCCCGAGGCCTTGCGTCCACAGCTCCACCAAACGCCTTCACAAATCAGCCAAGCTGAGCCTGCACACGCATCTGAAAGTGATTTCAGGCCTTTTACTCTCTCTCTGTTTCTCTCTTTGTTCTCCAAACCCACTTGTTCGGCCTGTCGTTCCGTCCTAACCCACTTTCCCCCCCTTCTCTCTCTCTCTCTCTCTCTCTCTCTCTCTCTCTCACTGTGGTGGGGTTATTGTGGTCAGGTTGCAGTCCCAGTAGGCCTGTGGGGTCACGTTGCCCTGTGGTAAAATCAACAGCTAGCCACAGACAGACAGAGCAAAGCAAGAAAGAGAGGTGTTTGTGAAAGCAGGCCAGACAAGTATAGAGAAAGTCAGACACTCACACAGAGAAAGGAAAAACGAGAAAGAGAGAGAGAGACTGCAGTCTGAAACACCTCTGTTTCTCACCCCCGTCAGGATATTGAACGGCGTCATGCCAATTCCTGCTCTCTTGGCTGCCAGTGTCTGTATTTATGAATATAGTGCGCATGCCTTATTTAACTCCCCTGAAATACACTCTCTGTAGTTTCTCTAAAATTTACAGTTATACGAGTTTAAAGCCACTAAGCTCTCTGCAGATTCCAAATGTTCTCCAAGTTCTGATGCCAATGGAATCAGTGCCTTTGAAATGGCCCTCTCAGGAACACTTCCTGTCTGCCCAATGATTGACAGCTGTGAGTTTGACGGATAGGTCTCTGGCGAGAGATGACTCAAGGGGTTTGGAGTGGAGTGGAGTGGAATGATGGACCACAGGCGCGATCAGAGCTGCTCGGTCCTCTCATTAGCATTAGTGAGGGATTGAGGGTAAATAAAATGAGGGAATAAATTAGGAAAGAAAAGACAAGGAGCACAGCAGGGGTAGAGCCGAGACGTGGCGAATTATTAAGAAGGTGGCAGTGTGCGATGCCGCAAGTGTCTCAAGAGGGGATGCCAGAATGACCGCCCACTGTACTCACACACACATACATTAATAACATTATATATATATATATATATATATATATATATATATATATATATATATATATATATATATATATACTCTATTCAGAAGATACAAACATATATTGAGTTCTGCGCACACACTCATACTAAAGTGATTCCTCAAATTCTGAATTAAATGATAATCAGATATGAAAAACTAAAAATATCTCATTTCTCCCCTCTGTGTCAGTCAGGAGATGCTGTGCATGGAAGAGATGAAACACACACACACACAAAAATTTTTCCTGACTGTTGGCTGATTAAGATTCAGTTCATATTCACAGGATAAAACGTTCACACCAACTCGCTTACTATGTTAACTGACTGAGTGACATGAGCTAAAAGAGATAGAAATAGAAGGGACAGAAGAGACAGATGAATGTATAGGGAGGAAAGAATAAAGAAAAGGTAGAAATAAATGACAGATGTGGGAAAAACTTGAAGCTTAAAGCATGCCAAAATGGATACTTGGGTTGGATGGGAAGCAGCTAGCATGAGGTGAGAAGGAAGGAAGAAATATATATTTTAAAGAAAGAATGCTCTGCAGGAAAGAAAACAAAGAAAGAATAAATGCTCACCAGCTTAAAAAGGACTATAAAAGAGCAAATAGGAGGGGTAGATGGTATGAAAAAAAGAGAGCGAAAGAAAGAAAGTTGGAGAGAGGGATGAACAGAGAGATGCCCCGCAGAGTTAAGCCAGGTGTCTGTAGCAGAGAGGGAACGAGGGAGAGTAGAAAAGAGCGTGAGGGAAAGAAGGGGGGAGAAAGAAGAATAATTAGTGTGACCCCCAACAGAGGAGACTGGCAGGTGAATACACAGAGAGGGAGAAAGTATGAAAGGACACGAGATGGAGTGAGAGGTCGGACGTGAGAGTGGTGAGGAGAAACGTGATGAAGAATGATAAGCAAAAAAAAAAGGTGATGAGAGGTGAGGGGGCAGAGGCGACAGAGAGGAGCGAGAGAGCATGGAAAATGCCTTTTGTCATCCTTTTAAAAAGGAGAAAAAAAGACGAGAAGAAAGGGGGAGGTTAGAAATAAACGCATTTTCTTCAGAACCTCATCTCTTTCGGCTGACAGTAGGCATTTATCCTCCATCAGCGCAGCTCAATACCCTACAATACCTTACTGATACGAACCGAGCGAGGGAAAGAGAGAGAGAGAGAGAGTGATTTACACTGTTATGCTATAATGTCATCTGAATATCATGAGATGAAATATACGTGAAGTAAAAGTAACTTTAATCCTTAAATCTAAGTAGATTCACACTTTGTATGGTTTAATAGCCCAGAAAATACTAATAAATAAATAAATAAATAAATATATAAATAACCAAGCTTAGTGTGATCCCTAAAGCTAGCTGGCTAGTTAGCTAACAGGAGACTAGCTCACCTTTTTTTTTTTTCTTTTTTTTCTTTTTTACAGGTAGATATGAGCGGGATTTCTGTGTTCACTCACTGTTTGTGTTGTCATATTTGTCATTTGACAAACCTGTCCAAATATACGGAATCAACCAAACAATGCCATTAACATTAGCTAAGTTAGCTAGCTAGCATACCTTCCAAGGCTAAAAGATTCCTGTCACTACATCATCCTCTAATCATTTGCATATCGGTTGGGACAGTTTCAAGCCGTGGAGCTGATTTTACAAAATAAACCAAGTTCATACATAACGGCGTAAAAAACTGAAGTCCTGTGAAACGGGCTCGGCGATATGAACAGATAACAAACACTGATGTGATTCTACCATTGACATATTCGTTCCTTTTCCACCCATTTTTACATTAAATAATAAAACATTAAATTAGATTATTAAAAAAAACATATTATATGTTGTGAATATGTCTATTGTGAAAAGATCTATTTTTTTTACTATATCGCCCACCTGTAACGAGAAAATCTGACTGATTTAAATGGATAATTCTGAATTTAGCAGCAACCCAAATGGACACAAACACCAATATATAATCAGAGCCACCGTCCAAGAGGAGTTAATCGTTTAAAAAAAAAAACACATTGAACTTCAACACTGTAATATGCAATAAATTCAGCCTTTTTGTGTTGCTAGAGCCACTTCTAAGCTGCTGAATATCTTTCTCTTGGGAAATGAGTGATAGTAAAGGGGTGTGCTCTAAACATGGCCGCCGTTCTCCAGCTCGGCTCCAGTAGCTCTGCTATCAGCTCTAGGAAATCTGTAGCGTTGAGCCACAGGTGCCTGTGGGTTTCACATTACACTCGGCTCATTGGATCCTGCAGCCTCGTGTGTATTTGTGTGCATGACTGTCTGTGTGTGCGTGTGTGTGTGTGTATGTGTGTGTGTCTCAGGCAACAGGCATACAGGCATAGCTGCCAGAGAGGGAGAGGTGGCAAACCTGGCAGTATCCCTTGAATACCAGTCTGGAGGGCTGTGTGAGGGCCCTCATTCAACAAAAACATCACATGTCCTTCTGGAGCTGAATCAGACATACACACACACACACACACACACACACACACACGCACATAGTCTGTAGTGACACAAATACACGTGAATACTAAGAACTAAATAGGAACTTGGAACATGGCCAGCAATTACACTTTCTCTGAAGCACTGTCCAAACACACAGCCATACCCACACGCCATACCCACATACAACCACACACACACACACACACACGCACAAAACACAAAGCAATGTGGAGCAAACAGACTTGGAAGCGAGTGACCTTTCGCTTTCACATCGTCATCTGTGTTTAAAGTAGCGCATCTCCCTTGCAATTAATCAAGACTTCTTATTCATTATCTCCGCTTTGGGGCTGTTAATTAACACATCAGTTCAGACAGAACGCAGTATGTCCGCCCTCTCACCCCCCCTCCCCTCACACCATCACAACGCCTCACTGCACACACACAAAAAGTCCCACAAAAGTTTGTGTTCGCTGTCTGTCTTCACTACACACTGCTGGAAGTTAAAATGCTGCTTTATTTGCAGTAGTTAAAAAATATGGCCAGCCATTAAGCAACGCAAACATTGTACAGATACACAATATACATTTGGGGAACCGTGATTTGTATAATGTCTCCGTTCCTTGACGGCAGCAATGATTCTTTGACCTCACACACCATCTTGGTGGAAATTATTATTTAACTTGTGACTCATTTTGCAGTTTCTCTAATAAATGTCACAACTGGGATTAGGCAGAGGAAACTGATCGTAGATCAGGGAGATCGTTGCGAACTGCACTTCAAGCGGCGGAATATTTTACGCAAACGTCTAAATCGGAGAAGGGAAATTATTCACTTGACACGCCTGGCATGAGAACAGACATATTTATAGCCTCTGTATGGCTGTATCTTTAAGTGCCTCTGCCACAGAGGAACGAGTGCGTTGTGAAATACCGCCCCCACGGCATGCTCGCTCTGACAGATGCACTGCACAATTATGTCCCCCTCGCAACAAGAGCTGTAATCTCCGTCACCCGTCCTTCCATTAACGCATTCCCCCTTCTGTCTTTCTCTCAGTGTCTCTCGCTCTCTCTTTCTCTCTCTCACCCTTTTGTTGTTTCTCAGAGCAAGTGCTTCCACATTTCACCCCCTCCCACTGCTCTACAGGGCCCAATCTTCTCACAGGGGGAGAGAGAGAGACGAGTAGATATGGGAGGAAAGAGAATGGGGTACGAAAGTGTGAGAGAGGGAGCTCGAGAGGCTCTGACATTAACAAGATTGCTTGTTAAATAGAGTGGGAGAGAGGGAGAGAGAGAACATGAGAAAGATATGAAGGTGGAGAATGAAGCGGCTGTAATTGGTAGCTTTGTGAAAAGGTTTCCATCTGGGAGCCTGTGCTTGTGTGTCTGTGTGTGTGTGTGTGTGTGTGTGTGTGTGTGTGTGTGTGTGTGTGTGTGTGTGTGTGTGTGTGTGTGTGAGAGAGAGAGAGTGTCTAAAAAAAGACAGGCTTTATGTATGGGAGTGGCACATACACCTTTCAGTCACAACAGTGAAAGCCTATTTTCACACACACATGCAGACATACCCACACATGAGCAAATGAAATGATATATCAACTAAATTTAACACAAATTCTAATCAAAGTGTGGACAAGTTGATAAGCAGTCAAGTGCCGAAATGTCAAAGTAAATCAAGCGAGACCTTTCAAAACTCGAAACTGAGGCATAAGAAGTAAAAAAAAAAAAAAAAAAAAAACACAAGTAGGACAATCAGCTATTTAATTGAATTATTCGAACCATATTACGGAGACTGCGTGTGGCAGCCTGCTTGTGCGTGTGTGTGTGTGCGTGTGTGTGTGTGTGTGTAATTCTACATAATCCCATCACTGTGGGACTCTCCTCTCCTCACAGTGCCAGACATAGCAACACATTGCCAATGATAGGAGCTCAGTCCAACTACACACACACACACACACACACACACAGTGAATTTAAGCACGAGGATAAAGTGTCTAAATGATTATTCCAGTGCCTTAAATGTCATAAACACATCTTAGCGGCTCAAGCGCATAATAAAAAAATCCCAAACACTGAAATAATGTGTGATATTCTTACGGCGGAGAGAGAGAGAGAGAGAGAGAGAGAGAGAGAGAGAGAGAGAGAGAGAGAGAGAGAGAGAGAGAGAGTGAAAAATGGCTTAACACAAAGAAACCGCGATGGCTTGCCGTGACGTGACTCTATAAAACGACAGCATGACACACTATTGGCATTCGGGATTATCTCTCCATCCTACTTTCCCTTCTTTCGTCGCTATTTTCTTTATTACTTTCTTCTTTTTTTTCTCTCTCTCTCTCTTTTATGCAGACCAGAACTATAGAACAGCAGTTTGCCAGGCCTTATGGAGCTCGGCTCCCTCGCTCTCTGCATGAAATGTAATTAATAACCCAGGAATCTCCATCCATCTCTCCCCCTGTCTCTGCTCCATTCTGAAGGGTTAAAAATTCCCGACGGAGCCGTGTGTGACTGAGAAAAGTACAACAGCGCGGGCTAATCAAATTTCTCACATCTGACTATGGGCTTGCATGTCTGAATGAGTGCGAGTGTGTGGGAGCGACAGCAGAGGAAAGAGAGACGGATCTCCATGTGAATGCTTTTCGATCCGACCATAAAGAGAGTGTATTAATATAATATGTTCAGAGTTCATGTACTTATAACGTTTCGTTGATAATGTTATCCTGAACGTTAGCAATCGATTATGCATGTGTCGTATAAACAGTACAAAGTGAAAACTGTTCTACTTTCTAAGGCATTAAAAAAAACACAATCGTGAGGAGGTACAATTGTAAATCATGAACCTCAAAATGTTTTGTTTTTTTCCCCCCCAATTACCCACAGTTATTTGTACGTATGCGCATATTTAGCTCAATTTGACATGGGATCCTTATAAATGACATGTAATATGAACATGGGATCATAATGACATCATTTTATCAACACAACAGTCATATTGAATTTGCCCAAATTTCAAATATGGCTTTGTTATAAAATACTGTACAAAATAGTATATAATAAAGCCATATTAAAATAGTGCAAACAGTATTCAACCAGTGAAATTGTTCTGACTTCATTCATACAGTGTATTGCACGCGTGTGTGTGTGTGTGTGTGTGTAAATGTATAAATAAAGAGAGCCAGGAGACAGAACAGCGTAAGAGAAACGTGTTGTCTCATAACTTGTCATTATAATGAACCCACGGTCTCATTTTCTCTCTCTCTCTCAGTTCTGAATGTGTATTTAATCAGGACATCAATCTCATGTGTGGGGGAGAAGCGAAGAAACAAATCCAATATGAAGTGTACATGATAATAGATTTTGAAAAAAAGGGGGGGGCGGGGGGGTTACATATCAGAGATAACCCATTTGTCATCTAGACCCCCCCCCCCTCGCCACTTCTCCTCCCCCCCTCCCTCTTTCTCTCTCACACACAGGACAAAGACCAAAATAGCACATTGTGATTATAGTGCTTAGTACTGTAATGAAAACATGCGGCGTAATTTAAACCAAACTAGTCAGGACATAATGATAAATTGAAAAGACTGCTCTAAAATCTACAAACACACTGAGATCAGTCAGAAGACACAATGTTGTGGTTTATTAAATAATCAGGATGAAATTTTCATAATCCCTCTGCTGCCTGTAAGGTGAATTACAGTTACAAGACTTCCTCCTCTTGATCGACCCCGAGCCCTGTTTTGAAAGGAGATATGCTTTTGCAAACTGGATTTTAAGGGGGAAATAAAGTCGGGGCTGAGCAGCTTTATTCTAGCCTGAACTGAAAACAATGGCAACGTTCATTTCACGCCAACGCGGAGAATTGCAGTTTTTTAAAGAAAGTGTTGAAATGACATGATTATTGCAGGTGTATGAACACAATTTAACATTACAAACGGCACCGTTAAAAGCATTCATTTGCATATTGTAGGCTGCTGTGGTATCAGTAATGCAAAGGTCAGTACTGCGATAATGATTAACAAAAGGATCTAATTTAAAATAGCCCAGAGTGAGGAGAGAAAGAGATGGACGCAGGAGGAATGAGAAGAAAAAGAAGTGGAATAAGATGGAGCGTGATGAGATACAAGGGAAAGGGTGGTCTATGTATTTACAAAAAAATTAAGAATTTCATTATGTATCGATTAAAAATCCTGGAATGTGTGTGTGTGTGTGTGTGTGTGTGTGTGTGTGTGTGTGTGTGTGTGTGTGTGTAAATATTCTACAGTAGGTGTGTGCGTGTGTACAAATATTCTACAGTATTTCTGTGTGTGTGTGTGTGTACAAATATTCAACAGTATGTGTGTGTGTACGAATATTTTACATTGTGTGTGTGTACAAATATTTTACAGTGTGTGTGTGTGTACAAATATTTTACAGTGTGTGTGTGTGTGTGTACAAATATTTTACAGTGTGTGTGTGTGTACAAATATTTTACAGTGTGTGTACAAATATTTTACAGAGTGTGTGTGTGTGTACAAATATTTTACAGAGTGTGTGTGTGTGTACAAATATTTTACAGTGTGTGTGTGTGTACAAATATTTTACAGTGTGTGTGTACAAATATTTTACAGTGTGTGTGTGTGTGTGTGTACAAATATTTTACAGTGTGTGTGTGTGTGTACAAATATCCTACAGTATGTGTGTATGTACAAATATTCTACAATATATGTGTGTGTGTGGGGGGGGGGTACAAATATTCTACAGTGTGTATGTACAAATATTCTACAGTATATATAAATGTGTGTGTGTGTGTGTAAAAATATTCTACAGTATATGTGTGTGTGTACAAATATTCTACGGTGTGTGTGTGTGTGTGTGTGTGTGTGTGTGTGTGTGTGTGTGTGTGTGTGTGTTTAAATCTCATGCTTGACATCTCAAGGACAAGGACAAGGACAGTGATTTTGCTGACTCTACACCGAGAGACACATGGTCCAGAAAAAGTGAGGAAGAAGAGAGGATTTTGCGCTTGTCTGAAAACGCAAAAGAGATTACAGCCTAGAAGTAGAAGGAAAACAGATTAAACAGCAGAAAAAAGAAAGAGTGACAGTCTAAAAGAGAGCGAGAGGGAAACTACGAATGAATAAAAATGAGGACAGAAAATCCTGCGGAAGCAGCAGGGCCTGAGCGAACAGAAAGCACTAGGTGAAACAGCAAGGTTTCAGCGACAAAGGTGGGATGAAAGGCAGAAAAACCTGTGGAATAGGAAAAGCTGGAGAACTTCTGAGCTTTATAGAGGAGGCATAGCTGGAAAGAAAAAAAAACAGAGAGAGGGATGTGGGGAGGGGTGCAGTTTTCTACACAGAGGAACAGAGGCTCCTAATCCCTGAACAGACAGCTTTGTGGAGTGATTGACAGCAGAGTGCGCCACACTGGGCCGCCGTTGAAGGGGGTACACGTGAGCAGTGCCAGGGGATAATCCACCCATCGCTCACACCCCCATAAGACAGGGTCAAGTGGTACAGGCCATTTTCTGTTGTTTTCCCTCTCGCCTTTCGCACACTCCCATTCAGAAACAGGTTTCTTTGTTTTGTTTATGGTTTTTGGTTTGCAAATGTCCTCCTTAATATGCTAGTATAAAGAGGATAAGTCTAGCTAAAGCAGACGCACACATACACACACACACACACACACACACACACACACACACACACACTGAGAGGACAAGAGCTGGTCGATCTTTCCATTTTAATCTCAGTCGGTGCCGCGTAAAAACGCGAGCAGCAAGCCACAGTAACCCATAGGAAAAGGTAGCAGTGTTTTCCTTCATAATCTGATATTTCCCCCAGAAAGCAAGTCAACAGCACTCCTGTCGTAAGAAGAGTGTGCGTGAGAGTGAGAGTAAAAGAAAAAGAGAAAGAGCGGTCCCTTCTGTAGGCTGTTTCTATTCCAAACATAAATGAAACTCAATATCTTAACATAGACAGAGAGCTGGCAAGACCTCTCAACAACAGAGCGGTATGAAGTGGACTATCTGAGTGTATTAACTCTGTTTACAGATGGCCATGTGGGGAGAGAGCGAGAGAGAGAGAGACAGAGAGAGAAATAGAGAGAGCGAAAGACAGCGATATGACTAGTGGAAACAGAAGAACGTGTTCATTTGCACAGACGGAACCTCAGATGTGCAGTGATTGTGATTGATGTGTTTGACACATGAAACTGTACTGAGCTGCTCTCATTGTGAGGTGTGTGTGCACATGTAAGTAGTTTAGTGAAAGCCTCAACATCATCATTAGCCTGCCTGTGTGGTATGTGCTAGATGTTTACATTTACATTTTATGGCATTTGGCAGACGCCCTTATCCAGAGCGACTTGAGGGTTAAGGGCCTCACTCAAGGGCCCAACAGTGGTAGCTTGGCAGTGCTGAGGCTTGAACTCCTGACCTTCTGATCAGTAACCCAGATCCTTTAACCACTGAGCCACCACTAACATGTTTAAACACTAACATGTGAGCATCTCATGATGTGGGATTATAGGAGACAAGTATACTACAACCTCAGCAAGATGGGATTCTTTCAAACACACACACACACACACACACACACAGACACACACAGACACACACACTCAGTGTAGCAAGGTAAACTAGAAAGCATGCTATAGTGAGTCAAAATCACATACACATGCCTCAGACACTTTAATATTAAAACCTCAAAGCAAACACACGTTGAGGGTGTACAGAGCATGGGAAACTAGAAACATGTGGTGTCATTACACGATGTGAACAAGCACGAAGCCCCACCATCTATCTAACTCTGAAACAAACAAGGCTACTGCAGCCGAAAAACCATCAATACACGCTCACACAAACGCACACAATCAGAACCACACACATCCATCAAACAGGCGTGAGCATTAGGAAGCCAGGGACCGGGGACTGGGTTTGTGGCATTGCAGTGTCTTTGTGTCCAATATACACCCCCCACCCACCCATACCACCACCGCCGCCCTGCACCCCCAAATCCCCCTCCGACTGGCATTCTTCTGGCCCCTTTTTCTTTCAGAAGACAGGAAAAAGAAGAAAAAGAAAATGCACGAGTGAGAGAAAGAGAGAAAGAGACAGAGAAAAGAAAGAAAACCACTCCATCTGTTTTCTCTCCCGTGGTGCTGGAGCTCTACAGATGCCCTCCAACAGCGAGAGAGAAAGATGGAGAGAGTGAGAAAGAGAGAGATAGAGAGAGAGAGAGAGAGAGATACAGGGAGGGTGAAAAGAAAAGCACAGGAGGTGAAAAGGGAAAAAAAAAGGTAAGGAAGGAATGATTGATTTTCTGGTCGTTTAGATGGGAAGGAATGAGAACAGCTCATAAGCTGGTTGAAATCTTGCGGACCTTCACAAGCGCCGCTAAATTACTCTGACACCACGTTGATAGGCAATCAGGCCTATTCAGTGAGGCTTTTGAAATCAGAATTATTCAGAGGGAAAAGGGGAGAGTGTGTGTGTGAGAGAGAGAGAGGCAGAGAGAGGCAGAGAGAGAGAGAGAGAGAGAGAGAGAGAGAGAGAGAGAGAGAGAGAGAGAGAGAGAGAGAGATGGTGAGACTGGCACTAACCAGTCAAACCACACAGAAAGAGCAGACAAAAAGGAAAGTGAAGAAACACAGACAGCAATTTAAGACACACAAATGCACAGCACTGCCAACTCTGTAACATAATAGACGGGGTGGAGGAGACGGAAGTAAACACACTCGCAGGGGGGTTTCACATAAGGATAAGGAATCGTGTTTTGTGATTGACTCAGGCAGACTGTAATCGCCAAGCTGTGTGTGTGTGTGTGAGAGAGAGACATGTTTCTGTGAGCTGCAAACTAGGGCCCTTTTGTCTGAAAGGAAGAGAGAAAAGGGGGCAAAGGTAAAAAAATAAACAAAAAAAACTAGTGTTGCGCTACTGATGAATAGAGAGAGAGAGAGAGAGAGAAAGAGAGAGATGGGGGGTGAGCCTCTGAGGAAATTTAACCCCTGACATTGGACTCTATCCAACACTTAGAGCTATAACATGTTTTTTTCACGACCGTGCATGTGCATGTAACGCTTTTCACAGAAAGGAAAAAGAAAAAGAACAACAGAAAAAAAAATAAAAAGAGCGAAACTCGAAGCAGAGTGCATTCTTATGCGTAGCGCTGGGCTTCTGGGATGCATTTAACGAATCAGGAAAAGAAACCCTGAAGTGATATTAAAGCAGGACGACGGCTGTGGGCCAAACTCAAGCTGCAAGTCCTTACCACGAATGCAGCCCGTCTGCCAGAGCTCCTCCGCTCCCGCCTGCAGCACTCCGTCCAACAGAGTTCTCATTTCTACCAAAAGCAGTCCAACTCAGACAAAAAAAGCATTAGAATAATGATTCGCAGCTGCCTCTGTGAGCGACGGGGGCGTTCTGAAACCGACTCGAAACTAGGCCTCATCCCAGTCCAGAGGCCACGCGTTTACTACTTCCCTTTCCTTAGACACTTAAAAGTAGTCAACGGTTTTGGCAGAAGTAGCTGAAGCTAGCTGTTTGGAAACTTATCATTTGAATAAATACAACCCCTCCTGTCAGGGGGCCCTCCAGTGCCATGCCCCAGAACACTAACTCTGGAGTGCTAGTGGAAGGGGTGGAGCTTTCTGAATTGACAGGTGACTAGAGACGCCTTCTTTTCCTGACTGGTTGAAAGGTGGTTGAGTGAGTGAGATTTTTTCTCTCAGAAAAAAACTTTTCTTTTCTCAGTTCTGATGTAAGAATCACTGACTGTACCTATAATCAACACATCTAAGAGCTGGCTTCTTAGAACTACTTAGGCACCCTAAGCCACTTCCCAGTAATACCCTTTTAATAGCACTTGACTTGACTTGAATTACAATTTATACAGGAAAAAACAATCGATGACAAAAATGGAGACGTCTGAGCCATCAGAGATCGGATTTAAGCTGCCACGCATGATGGATACACTAAAGAGTGAGTGAGTGTTAGTGTTCTCCATTTGGACAGGAACTGGGCCCTCGCCTTGTCAGCAGTATTGTGAGCATTTCAGTCTGTTCTCTGTAAGAAGCCAAGCAGGAAGTTTTCGAGGTCATGATCCACTGACCATCTCTCATGCTCTGCAAGTGGGTCATGTCAAATCCCGGGCCCCCCTAACTGACAATTAGGAGCTGCCTCTCTCTCACTGAGACACACAGTTCATTGGTCCCACTTGATTTACTCAGATGTTACAAAGACCAGATTTGGCGCTGTGTTCTGGCAACGCACACAGACATCCACACCAAGCACAAACTCCCTGTCAAAGTATTTTTAGCACCAACATTAACAATACATAGTATCATGTTCTAGTCAAACTCAGGAGACGCTTTATCACTGTAACAACGACACCAGACGCCTCTGAGGTCTGTACAGGAAGAGCTCTGCGTAAATGTCTGTGTGTTTTGAATAGACATGCTGATATCCCTCATTCCGCTGCTAAGCGATTTTCCTTTTGTCTGTAATGAGCAGGGTTATGGCGTTCTTGTTGTAAGGGAGCAGGGAGATACAAATAAAACTGGTCTGGCTCCTTGCTTTACACACACACACACACACACACACACACACACAAAAGCTGAGCTCAGCACAAACAGATGCACAAACCCGCCCCGAGGAGGCAGCAGCTGGGGGGCTGGAGTACTGCACAGCCTTACAAATCGGGATTCCCACACCTGGGTCATTACAACAGTGAGCTGGAGATAAGCTCAGCTTGATATGGATCTTTATGATCAGGATATTCACTCAGATCCCAGTGGAGGGAAGATAGCTCTCTCTCTCCCTCTCTTTCTTTCTCATGCACACTACTGTCTGCCCCACTAATGACTCTTATCAGCAGGCCCTTCAAATTGAACGTGATACAGAAGAGATATCGTGCTACAGAGCACAGGCAATTAGCACAAGTCGCACCTGAGTGGAGTGAGCCTCCAGGTGGAGGAGTACCAATGTCACTATTTTGTCCTCCCCTTGAAACGCTTAACTGCTAACTGCTTATTTTGGACTGTATGTCATACACGTACTATAAACCTCTGAAGTCACGGTAAGCGTCAGGAAATCAGTGTTCTGTTACACTTTATGGGAAATGAAGGTCAAAAAAATTAACATTTGTGCAGGGTAAGGAATCAAATGCCACAAACAGACTATTCTGTGTTTAGTTTTTTGCATGTGTTTATTTTTTTATTCACCCATAGACATTACCAATCAGCACTGAACACTGCTTCTAACCCCATCCCTGATCTTTAATTCCTGTAGGCACCAGTCTTGAGCAGATACCGAAGACCTTTGCGACCAGTACTAAACCGGCGGCCAGTACCTTCAGGCATGGAAAAAGGCTTGAAATTGTCAAACGTTGTGACCCTACATTCCTTTCATATACCTGTCTGTCTCTCTGTGTCTTTGAAGTGTTGAGCTGGGATGTGCCAAGGTTCAAAATAGCAATCCAATTGCCCAATAAAGTGACTCGCTCTAATCTACAGGTCTCAGGAGTCAGTCATGCAAGCAGAAGCCTGATAATGGTGCTTAAGAATCAGCCAGCCAAACAGTGAAGAGATCAGTCAATAAGGGCTTTGAGTCTGAACACTTTTACAGCCTCAGGCCTGCTCCACCACACCCATCACTTTAACATGAGAGTCCGTCGAAACCGATTATCCCCTGCTCTACAGGCAGGTGCGACTTCCCCATGTCTGAAAATTTTCTTCCTGATCAACTGCTCGAAACGTACTCCAGAACAGCGCCTCAGAGAGGTGAGAGACAGATGGAGGGGAAGAGAAGTGCTGGGAGTGACAAGTCAATAAAGGAAGGCCGAGGTGGACCACGCTAATCTATAGTAATATGGCCGGTGTGTACTGGAGTGGGGAGAAGTTAGCCTCTAGCTAATCGACTGAAACTGTCCACTCAGCTTGGCGCTCATGATCTACTGCGCAGAGGAGAGAGAGGGAGAAGCAAGAGAAAGATGAGAGAGGGAAAAAGAAAAAAGGGACACACGTAGCAAGAGAGGAGAAACGAGTGAGGAACGTGGAATGGAAAAAGTAACCATTCACTGTCTCTTCTCCCTTGTTTCCACAAGTGCACTCAGGGTGTTCATGGGTGTGTGTGTGTGTTAGAGAGAGAGAGAGAGAGCGCACGTGAGGGGGGGTGTGTTTGGCCCGGACGTCGGCAAAGAGGATGATCCTGATTAGCGGAGCGGTCTGTGTGAACAAACCTAATGAAAGAAACAGAAATCACACACACACACACGCAGTTTCGTACAGGGCAGTGCAAGGGTGTCCTGCTGAACAGTTATGTGACCTCAAAGAGCAGGATAAGATTAGCTATGAGAGAAAGAGAGAGCCTGCAATAACATCTATAGCAGGTGGTTCAGAGGCTCTGGTCCCCTTTATGAGTGAACGTTATTGCTGCACTGCGACGCGATGCAAAAAAAAAAGAGGGGGGCGAGAAACAGGATGACCACGGAATTCCGATCCTCTTTTTTTACACGACTTCTGCTCATCCGAGTTTGATTGTTATGGTTTGGGGTGAAGAGGCCGGCTGTCTGGGGGTCGATGGCTAGCGGCTGCTAGGCACACACTCACGCAGAGACAAACAGCAAGCCGATGAGAGACAATCAGAGGGACCACACACACGTTCTCGAGCAGCATGCAGCGAAGGTACACAAGGCCATGCCTCCCGGGTGTTCTCACATCCACAACTATGCCCAGCGCAACACAAGTGGCAGAATGTTTACCGTTTTCCATCAGTGTGTGTGGGAGCGCTTATAATAGATACCGAGTCTCATCTCCTACCATCGCTTGAGAGATCTCATGATCTGTATATATCTGCGTGTTGTGATACAAGTGTGGAAAAAACCCTCATAAACACACTCCTAGTTTTCTTCACGGGTTTCACAGTCGTGTGTGTGTGTGTGTGTGTGTGTGTGTGTGTGTGTGTGTGTGTGTGTGTGTGTGAGTGGACGGCAGGCACAATGAAGTTATTCTGCTACATCAGCTGAGAGCCATTTTCACAGCTCCTCTCTCGTAAAGCCTCCAGCAGACCCTCAAAACACACACACACACACACACACACACACACACACACACACACACACGACTACGCATTGCAAAGGCCTCAGACAGGCACTAAACAATAGAAAAGCTGAAACATCACTATATTCCGTACACAAGTACACCCATCCTAAGACTAATTTATCCACATAGCAACACACACACACACACACACACACACACACAGCTTTTCTCCCTCAAGATTTAGACAATGCGACACACTGTTGCGCTCTTTGCTTTCACCGAATAAAAACCTAATTTGCCTTGACCATAGCGCTTTAATAGAAATCGGCCCCAGTCCTCAAGCCACAATAGATCAACTCCAATACAATTCAGTTACGCAAATTAATGGTGCTGCACAAACCCAAAGCTATACACAAGCCCCATAAAATGTCCTTCCAGTAATTAATTCATCCCCCCTGACATTATTTTTTATTGCCATTCTCTGTCCCAAATATGGTTTTTAAACATTTTAATTGACCCACGTAGCCTGTTATGGGCTCTTTAAATTTTTGTATGATTATAAAACATGCTAGTTTGTGCTTTTATGTTGTACAGATGACGATCTCGTTCTGGCACAAACAAACACGACTGCTCTCTGGAGTTTAAATCTGACCTACTGACATTGTGGCTTCATTTCTCCATGCTTCCAAGTCATTCTCCAAAACTTCCAGCTCTCTCTTTCTCTTATCCTCTCTATTTAACCTCTTGTTGATACATTTAGCCTCAATCCCCAGCCTTTTATCCAGAGCTAATTAGCTGCCTATGAAATAATTGTTGAGAATCTGGAGGGGATTAAATGTTAATGTGTTTGAGGGAAAATAGTTGTAATACAAGTCACCACCAGCAGTAACAGGATGGTGACACGCATGCAACCCCTGAAAGCATTTTAACAAAATACACAACAGCTTATCTGAGCGTTACGAGACACACTTTAATTTGTTATTTTAACACTGAATTTAAAAATAAATAAAATAAACACGAGTATGGTCTTCTAATGAGTTGGTAGTAGTTGTAAGAATCCAATGTACTATAGTAAGTGTGAAGCCAGATTTGACCACCATTACCTGTGAGCACCATACAAGTATTTTAAGAACTGTAGAAAAAACCGACCCCAGGAACTTCACATAAAACCTCTACTAATGTGCTGTTGTATTGAAATATTGTCGTAAGAACTTCAGGATTGTCCTGATTTTCGTACTTGATCGGTTTCTTCCTTATACACCATTAAGCGTTCTTCAGTTGTCCCTCTGGGCAAACACTAAAAAGTTCTACGTTCATATGTAGAACCCTACAACTGAGTGTTTCCCTATCAGAAAATTCCAAATGCAACCTTTTCAGGAAGCTACAATCCTTAATTATTCAGCGAATCATTAAGGAACCCTTGAAGAACCTTTTTTTTTTTTTTCTAAGAGAGTACCTTAATTCCAGATAATCCCCATCGTTTATTATTCATAAATCAATCTCACATTCTGCCTACTAAATAAATATAGATAAAAAGGTGGGATGAAAATTGTTACAGTTCTTCCTCAGATACACTGTCAAAAAAAAAAAAAAAAAAAAAGAGTCAGTGGTAAAAAAAAAAAAAAAAAAAAAAAAAAAACCTTCCATGACTCCAGGTGGTCACTCCTGATGCTGAATAAAGTGGACAATAGAGGTGAGCAGGCCAGAAGCCAAGGCCAGCGTCTAGGCACTTTAATACTCGAGCCACTGATCTCCCATTAGAGCGAACACAAGACCTACATGATTAGTCTGCTTAGATTGTCAGACACCTCCACAACGCAGCCCAAAGCTACGTCGTCCAATATCAACTGTGACGGTTTATTCAATTTCAGTGTCTACAATTGACACATTTGGCCCATATGGATTTTTTTTCGCCCTCGGCAGTCGTCCTCAAGGTGATCACCGTGCTGCACTTGCGTTTTCTTAAGCCTAACTCATACTGACATCCGTGGGTTAAACGATATCGATTTCTGCACATGGAAGGATGCCCCTTGCTGTGCTCGCTCCTCTCTGGTCCTCTCATCCCTCTCTCCCTACTGGATGAGTGGGATCATTAACCGTTACATGCTACATGTGGGTTTAACAGAGCACATGCAACAGCAGGAGCATCACAAGAAAAACACGATGAGAGAGCTCGAGGAAAGAAGAGGAACAAATTCTGATAAGGAGGATATATAATCAGATGAAGATGGTAAGCGGGTGTCGTGCTCGTAATTAAACATGCCGCAGAGCCCAGAGTGACCTCCATATGCTTGCTTTTAGTCACATTAAGGTCATATTAATTACAGGCCAGAATGACCTGCATATGGTTACTTTTAATCTAAGTGGCCTGCTCGGGCCTGTGCAGTGTTAAGTGACTCACACCCAACAAGTATGTGTGTGTGTGTGTGTGTGTGTGTGTGTGTGTGTTTTCCTGATGAAGGAGAGGAGAGAAGCTTGCAGACTGAGAAAGAGCTGATGAAGGAGAGGAGAGAAGAGAAGAAAAGAGAGTGGTTTGGACTCGTGTGAAATTGTGAAATCAAACAAGCGAAACATGTCGGGGTGCGAAAACTAGCGCCGCTGCTAAACTGCGTTAATCACCGCACACAATAAACGGGTCACGCAGAACAACGCGCAGAGACCCCTTCTCTCTCTCACACACACACACACACATTCTCTTTCTCCCATTAAAACCCTGACTCGTCTTTCAGGAGCGCCATGGCACGGCTAATAGCCCCTCATAACCCACATACCGAGTTAGAAGTAGTCCCAGGACGCCGGGTGTCCACTTAAACAAGCGGATAATGACAAAAGGGTGTGTGTGAGTGTCTGTGTGTGTAGGGGGTTGCTACCCATTATGGTCTGGCCCTCCATAAACCTCCAGTTAGGTCAGGAACTGTTCCAGTGTACTAACTGCCATACCGTATAACTGTGTTATCTGTTATTTATTGAACACACACGAACCCATCTAGGCCTAGAGCTAGTGTGCGGGGTTCGACGTGCCTAGCCTGTGTTCACCTCTCTGATTCAAAACGATCCGTAAATCCTGGTCAAAGTCTCAGATAGCCTAAAGTAATGAAATCACGACACTGGCTGGACCTTTGCCTTCCTGCTTTAGTAAGAGGCCTGGAGGAAAGTGATGACTGGGGATGAAGAGCACTTTTTTCTTCTTCTTGCACGCAGAAATAGTTGGGTTTTTTTTTTTTCTCCCCCGATTGGCAAATGTGCATGCATTTAACGCATACATCATTTTAGACATAAAATACGGCTGTATTTCATGAAATATAGGCTACGAGGAGCGCACTAGAGGCCTAGGCCGAACAGATTTGGTAACTAACCAACCAATTAATAAAAGAAATGATTTAATTAATGAAAATAAAAATAGCCTAGAGAGAGAAAGAGAGAGAGAGAGAGAGAGAGAGAGAGAGAGAGAGAGAGAGAGAGAGAGACCTATATAAGATGGACAGGTCACGTTCATTTTTATGCACTAAAAATATGAAATTGTTTTGGGGTTTTTTTGTTTGTTTGTTTGTTTGTTTGTTTTTTAATTTTTTAAATATATGTTTCAAATAGCTTGTTAGGATTTCTCTGGGCCAGGGCTCCCCCTGTGCAGTTCTGCGTGCTCTATCTATACAATTGAAATGCAAAGCGACAGGATCTAAATGAGAGCGGCAATAAAGCCAACGCATCCATAAACGTGTTGTAAACCGTCCCAGCCGTCCACAGTGGATGAAATGTGGCGTTTATGAGTCTGCACTGATGCTCAGCACTCCTCCAGTCTTTCAGCTCAGCCACTAAGAGGACCTGTCTCTCTAACACAGCCTGACACTTCTTTATATCCTTTATATCCAAGAGCCGGAGACGCGTCTCACAGTGCAGGCGTTTGACTGGCTCTAGAGCTACCCAGAGCAGTCCTGAACAAGCCTGTAGTCGATGCGGTGTATGCTGGGCTTTAGTTTAGGCTCTTACCTTTTGTTCATGGAGTTCCAGTAGATTGGCTCCATGTTCGTCGCCGTGATTCCGAGTAAATCCACCAAGATTATGAGGAGAAATCCCAGCGCGTTTGCACAGCTCGGACTCGCCATTTCAAGCCCAGAACCCGGTCTGCGTTCCCCCATCATGGATAAAGAAGATCCTCCACCACCACCAAAAAAAAAACAAAAAAACCACCACACACACAGTAGGAGGAAGCCTTTAGGAACAAAAGCCTAAATCTCAGTAAGGCTACAGAGGGGAATCCGTCAGTGCGTTAAGGTGCAGTGTGTCCGCATGGATATGAAGACAAAACCAAAAGGCACAACACAACAACCCGCAGGGTTTATTAATGTCAAGTTTGGATTATCCGCTTTGAGATGAAGCAGATGAAATCCCACTAAATATTCTGTAAAGGCACACTTTACAGACTAGTCAAGTATTTCTTAATTGTTGGCTTTATCTTCTTTCCCTCAAAGTCTGTGCTCGGTCAGTCGTGGAAAGAAAACTCCACTAATAGCAGCAATCCTGACACAAAGTCGCTTTTTTTTAAATCCGGGTTTGTCAGTTTGAGCCTACAATTGGCAAGAGTCTAATTTTATTGAAATTCTCGCGCTGTCTTCGGCTGCAAGATCTCTCTTCTTTCCCATTCCCCTTTCCTTCTTCCCCTCCTGTCTTCTTGTTGCGTTTTTCTTCCAAGAGATGAAGGATGCAACCCAAAAAAAAAAAAAAAAAAAAAATTACCCCCCCCAAAAAAATAATAATAATTAATAAATCAAAGATCAGATGGATGTGTGATTAAAACGAAATGCCCTTCTTGGCCGCGCAAAGTTCCATTCTCAGAAAGAAACCCCGTGACGATGCTTTTCTTTCTTCTCCTTATTTTTTCTTCTCTCCTCCACTTGCTCTTCTGCGCTCTTCTCGTAATTCCTCCGCGCGCGCGCTGAGCTCCTTCCCTCGCTCCGGCTCCTTCCTGCGCACTGGATCACTGGATTTCGACCAAACCGACCGTCTCTGGCGCGCACGGCTCAGAGGTGGACATGTGCATACGGAGTAAAAAAGAAAAGAAAGAAAAGAAAAGAAAAAAGGCAACCAAACAAAGAAATCATAAAGAAATGTTCAACTCTAGCGCATCGATGAATGTCCTTAATAGAGACGCGGAAAACGAGTGCGCAGTGGCGCTGGATGGCTAAATCCCGGTGGGTTATGGCTTTAGTAGAGCGCTTCGTGCTCCTGTCTCCTTCACTTGCTGCTGAAAAGCCTTGTGGTGAGATTTGTCCTAGCTCGCTGACAGACTGACTTGTTGGAGAAAAGGAGAAGGGAGGGGGGAGGGAAGGGGGGAAAGCCCTATCTTCCGGCTGGCGGCCGCACTAACGGAGTGGATTTTTCTTTTGGGGTTTATTAAACGTAACATGAGGCGCTGTTATCCAGCCTGCACAATTCGACCAAACCCTTTATTTTTCTGCTCCATCCTGAGAATCCACACGTACACGTTCCCAAACCACATATCACAGTACTAAATAAGAAAAACAGGCTAGTGGCGTACAGAATGCTCTAGCTATAGAAACGCGTAAAACGCGCTATTGTGCGCCCCCGGGTGGACCCACCGGAAACTGTGCATGCCATATTAACACCATTTACTCTAATGAGTTTGCTGCCAGGCGTCAAATACCCTGCGGCATATATAGGCTACACTACATTTAATTTATAACCCATATGTCATTATGCAAATAAAGGCTAATGCACGACTGTTTATTCTGTCCAAACCTTCCCCAGAGTGTTAGTGTTACGTGTTAGTTGGCTGCAGATAGGTGTAACAGGTAACACACTAACTATATTATATATGTAACAGGTACTGGATAATGGGGAGTGAAGCAATGACGCTGGAAAGCTTTGCCTGCAGTGCCACCATGTGGAAATAATGAGGTACAACACCTTCCTACACTCTTAAAAAATAAAGGTATCCAGTTAGAACCAAAAAGGTGGTTTCAGCCTGATGCCAAAGGAGAACCATTTTAAGTTGGATTGTTAAGTTACATTTTACTCTGATGTTCTTTTTACAACTATCTATTTACTGATGCTTTAAACAACCTAGAAACGCTTCTTCACAGCAACGCTACAAGGAACCATGTTATTATATGTTCTCTAAAAAAACAAACAAACAAAAAAAAAAACGCTTAGTTAGTGCTTTACAGAACCAAAGTAAGGCTCTTAAGAGTGATGCCAGGAGAACCTTTTCCAGTCTCACAAAGAACCTTATAGGGTTAAGGGATGGTAACTTGAAGAACCAATACACTGCTCTGAAGAACATATAATAAAACATAAAGGAATTCTTTAATCTCCAAAGAATCATATAGCTCAACTCAAGAATCCTAAACAATGAAAAATGGTTTGTGACAAAAAGAAGGTTCTTTGGAGTACCTATGTAACTATAAAGAACCATTAATGAAATGTCTGGACTTATATAGCACTTTTATCCAAAGCACTTTACACTGTGTCTCATTCACACACATTCACACATCAATGGTAGCAGAACTGCCATGCAAGGTGCTAACTTGCCATCGGGAGCAACTTGGGGTTCAGTGTCTTGCCCAAGGACACTTCAGCATGTGGAGTCATGTGGGCCGGGAATCGAACTGCCAACCCTACGATTAGTGGACAACCCGCTCTACCACCTGAGCCACAGCCAGCCATCATAAAGAACCATTAAAGAAGCTATATTTTTAATAGTGTAGGTAATGGTTATTAAGGACAAGGTTCCCAAACCTCGTTGAACCCCTGTCTTGCATATTTTGGTGTTTTCCCTGCTCTAATATTTTAATATACCCACTTCATTTCAAGAAGGGCTGTCAATTAGCTGATTAGCAGGGAGCAGGGAAAACACTCATGCGTGTAGGACAGGGACCCGTTGGGTAAGGTACAACAGTCAAAAGATTCAAGGTTGGAGTAATATTTCAACAGAACACAGAATAAATTACACTGTGTAGACTTGATAGCACGTTAATCACAGAGAGACATTCCCAGAGTTCTATGGATGATTATGATTAGATGTGGTCTCCGTGTAGAATACATCACTTGGATGTTAATCTGTTACATTGCATTGAGTGCACTGGATGTTCTCTACACATGCTGGACCTACAGCCAGTGCTTCTCTTCCAGAGTGGACAGAGGAGTCAGTTAGATACGGCCTGTAACTTGCCAGCACATTCTGAGAGAGAAGGGGAAGAGAGAGAGAACAAGAAGGAGGAGAGAGAGATGTGAAAATATGTCAAAGAGAGAGAAATAATGAATGTACAGCAGCCTAGTGTGAGCATTATAGCAGATGCAGACAGAGTCGGACAGGCGGAAAACGACAACAACCAAATGCTGAAAATATCAGTGATGATGAGGAGGCTGCAGCACCTTGGATGAGAGCGAGCGAGAGCGCGAGAGAGAGACCAAAAAAAAAAAAAAAAAGCGGGTTCAAGGGCTGAAGCCAAGGCAATGACATCAGCAAGTTTAACAGGAAATAAAAAGTCAGGAGATGTGCTGGCACAAAGTGAGAGAGAGAGAGGGTCTGTGGTTGTGCTGGTCAGCTTAGTGAGTTGCAGATGCTGCATTGGACCCGGGCCCATTTCGGAGCTGTTCATTTATTCATGATGACCTCGTTATGAGTTCTGACCTTAAGCTCTGCCTCATACCGCATCCACTCCCTACAGACTCCATCCAGACTGTCCTGCAGCTGCTGCAGCCCACAGCACACACATATGCATACACACACAGGCAGACACGCAGAGACACACATACGCATTTAAACTAGCTGAGTTATCACACTACAGAAAGTTGGATGAGTACACAAGTAACAGAAATAGTCATGGAAAAAGTAATAACAGAGAACAAAGTTTGAAAAATGATGAGGAAAAGTGATGAGAGAGTGAAAATAAGAGAGAGAAAGGAACAGAGAGAATGAGAGCAACAGAGACAGAGAGAGCCAAGTGAAACACGCTAATGAAGAAATAGTGCTTCAGTAAGGTATTATATGGGACAGAGAAGGAGGTGTGTGTGTACATGTTCACACTCTTGCCTGTCCTGAAGTTGAGATATCTCCTCTGTATGTTTGTGTTGTAGAGTTTGTCTCTCCCTCTGAGCCTTACTCGTGCACTCCTCCCTTACACTCTGGAATGCTGTCAATACACAATCTCTCACACGTTCCTGTATGTATGAGAGAGAGCCAGGGAATCACACACAAAGGGATCAGATGACTGACAAGACAAAGCAAAATTGAGCTAGATACTTATTCCTCACATATCCTGTAGCCTCAGTGACCAACATAGAAGACAGTTCCCTGGAACGCAATACGATCACTGTATTCAAAGTCCAGTGTGTTCAAGTAATGTTTGAATGAGTGATGTGTTTCACTGGAAACATATTTTCAACATGATATCAAGTGAATGACAGCCTAAAAAAATATGTCGGATGAAGGTGAGTTATTGAAAATGTCTTTTCAAATCATGCGACCTGTTTGACGTTATTGTTGCATGCTTGTTGTTTTGCGTGTACTGTGTTACTACTGCATAAGTTCGGCGATTTTTAATTCTAATGTACGCACATTTATCATTTTATGCAAAGCATAGGTTCTTCATAGGTTCAGCTCATGTTGCTACCATATCTATGAGTTGAACCTATGGAGAACCTATGATCTGCGCAAAATTGTACTCAATTAAAAGTGGAAGTGAAGTCAAGGTTATATACTTGAGTAAAGGTTAAAAAGTGTCTTACTGAAATGAGACGAAATAAGTGGAATTAGAAGTTAATCTTCAGCAAGCACTTTAACCTGCTCGAGCCTATCCCGGGAACACTGGGCATGAAGCAGGAATACACCCTGGAGGGGTTGCCAGTCCATTGCAGTACAGGACACTATCCACACAGTGTATATTCATACATTCATTCTAACATAGGGGTAATTTCAAATAGCCAGTCCACCTACTGGAATGATTTTAGGAGGAAACTGGAGAATCTGGAGGAAACCCATGCAGACACATAGAGAACATATGAAACTCCACACAGGCAGTATCCTGAGATCAGAATTATACTGGGGTCCTTGGAGCTGTGAGGCAACAACTGTACCTGTCTAATTTAAATACAGCTAATAATTAAAGCTTGAATGCACCAAAACATGATTTATTGTGTTGTTTAGAGAAAAAAAAAAAACTCTTTGAGATTTGTAAATTGAAAGTTTTCATGGAAATGTAGTCAATTGTCAATTAAACGATAATAACAAACTACAGTAATGTAAAATGGTTTTCAGTTCTGAGCGGGTAAACCTATATGATTTCAGCTTGCACCCATGTGCTTAAATGTTAAGCTGCACACAGGCCAACTCATCCCTTATTCTCCTGAAGGATTCCTGCACTACCTGCCCTTTTTCATCCTTCATCCCCTCCCTCCATCCCAGCCATAAAAGCCTGAGCTGGGCCTACAGCTCTACCTTCAGGGCTGCCTGCAACTGAACACTAAGCCTCTGAACAGAGAGAGAAGTCCAATGAGAACAAGAGGCAGACAAATGGCCAGAGGAGCAGATCGAGACTGAAAAGGAGGTGGACCTAAATGATGAATTAGTAGGAAAGATTGAGGGAGACAGAAGGGAGAAAGAAACATAGACGAGGAGAGACAGAGAGATGGAAGAAACACAGAGAGATGGAGTGGGGGGGGGGGGTAGAGAGAGAAGGAAAGAGAACGATGGATGATCAGGGCTGGCAGGGTTGAACGTATTCGGTTTTTGAAGATGAGATCAATCTCAGGCCTTGGCTGCCGTACACCATCCCCAGAGAGCAATTACACAAGCAATTACAGACCATTACGCAAGGTCTCCTCACAGCTCCAAACATACAATGGCAGCTCCCTAACTGCCGCCACCGCCTTCAGTCCATCTTCCACTAGAAGGCAACGGAGAAGCATGCTCGGGACCATGTTACACATAATTAGTGAAGGCAGAGCAAACGGGGTCAGAATTCTCTTGAATATCTTAGAAATATTTGTACAATCAGGGCAGAGTTCACTGCTTCAGAAACCACTCACACTCATTAACTAAACTAAAGTCTGGAACCAGCTGATTAGTCATATTATGTTAAAACAAAAGGCAATTAAATGTGCCATCTGTGATTTTGCTGAAAGTAAGCTGATAGGAGTTGTTTTGAAACTTGAAATTGAAACAAATACACTCCCTCTCTTTTGGTGTTACCTTCAAAACCAAGCCTCCAAAACATGCTAGGTCAATTCAGTTTGCTTCACTTCGAATCAGTTCAATTCAATTCAATCCTCCATTGCCATTTTAGCCTGGTCAGGGTTGCAGTAGATCTGGAACCTGGATCTGGGTGGGAGCCTTGGACACACCCTGAATAGGACACCAGTTAATTGCAGGGCAGCATGTACACAACTACATGCATGCCTTCACGTGGGCAGTGGTGGCTCAGAGGTTAGTTGCTGGACTAACCTAACTGCGGGTGTTGCTTGTGCTTGGTTGGAATGGTTGTGGCACCACCAACCATTCCAACCAAGCAGAAGCAACACCCGAGTCTACTGAAAGCCAAGATCAACAGGTGGAATCAGATGTGGCTCCTGCTTGATTGGGATGAAAACCTGCACCCACCCCAGCCCCTTGCGGATAAGACCGGACACCCCTGACCTACTGGTACATTGTCTGGGAGGTAAAAGTAACCCAAGCTAAGGCTTGAACCAGGGACCCTGGAGCTGTGATGTAGCAATGCTAGCTGTGCCACCCAATTAGATTTATTTCAATTAAACTTACATAACACTTTTAACAATAGATATTGTCACAATGCAGCTTTATAGAAATCCTCAAGTACATGCAGATCCCTAATAAGCAAACCAGAGTTGACGACAGCGAGTAAAATCTCCCTGAGACGAGCCAAAGAAGAAATCCTGAGAGAAACCAGACACAAAAGAGTCTTCTTCTGGGTGACACTGGATAGTGAGATCATAAATCATTACAGTGTTTGGGTGTAGAAGAGTCAAGGAAAAAGGTACTAAGTGTGTTGAAAGGATGCTCAGTATAAGAATACTGTGAGTAAGTGTTCCGGGATGAGCACAGAAGAGTCTTTATGATTACAGCAGCAGGTATTTGAAGGTAAAAATCCTAAAATGTCTAAATGCTTGTGCAAGGAGAGCTTGAAAAGCACAGAGATTTGTGTGTGTGTGTGTGTGTGTGTGTGTGTGTGTGTGTGTGTGTATAAATATATTAAACCTTGCAGCTGTAGTGTGGCCTTATAAGTTCTTGGAAATGTAAAACTCTCAGATAGCTATCTTTAGAAATATTTTGAATTCCATAAACAGCGGTCCTCGAGGTAGCTCACGTGTTGCTCTTTTGCAGCAGTGATTGATTAAATGCCTCCAGTATATTTAAGACAGGAACAAAAATGTGGAGTGGCTTGTGATCCTTAAGAACTGGAATGGGAACTGCTAAAATATTTTCAAATAATTAGCAGGAATTAAGTTGAATACCTCCTAAAAGTTTCAGGGCCTTCAACTTCTACTCTTTCACGGAACACCGGACTGCCTTCAGTCAGGAGTAACTGGGCTTCACCATCACCACCAAAGCCAGCAGAATGCTGGGTGAGTCTGCGACTGAATTGTACAGGACCATCAATGATGGTCGTGGAGGTAGTAGACCAGTCTTCTCTCCTAGAGCTGAAGGAATCAATTTTTTACCTTTTTACATTACAAGAGCAACAATTATGCCTGGGCTGAAGAAAGGGCAGGTCGAAAAGAGTGGGTGCTTGGAGAAGTCAGCCGAACTCCAGGCCGTCAGAGAGATAAGGGGGCGTATGCAGCACTTGAAAATGCCACAGTCATTTGTCTAGCTTTGGAGAGGGAGCCTAGCAATTAGGGGACTGTCATCGTATGGCTGTGTTCAGGTCGTTACAAGGAAGAGAATGTTCTGCTCTGCCTTCCAGTCGGAAACATGCTATTGTGGAAATGCTGAGACGCAGCAAAAGTTTCTTAAGTGTGTGGGAGAAACAAGAAGTAGGAACAGAAAGAGAGAAAGAAGGAGAAAAACAGGTGACAAGCACAATAATGTGTCAGAGCTCAAAGTGTATAATATGTGGGCTCTGTGGTGAAATCGCAAATTGACTCAAAGAGGTAAAATTGGACTTTCAAAAAACTTGAACTTTTATGAGGCGCAGTTCAGGATTAACCATAAACAAACCACATGTCAAAACCTAAAGCGTTGCAAGACAGACTTGCTACTAGGGAGTACAGAGTCTATTAAACCAGAGATTCTTGAACTTTTTGTAGCCATGGACCCCTTCCAGAGTAAAAGAATTTCCAGTGACCCCCTTGTGATCACATCATGATTAATTAAGAACAGTAGAGCAAATCTGTATCGTTATATAAATGTATTAACCCGTTATAGCATTTCATTCCTGAATTTTCCACTCATCCAGATATAGATTTGTTTTATATTAACAACTGGTTCTGGCTTTATTAAATGTAGGGTTTCATTTTAAAATGTACAATTTTGAATATTAAAAATACTTGTTTTATAGTTATTGAATTTTAGACAAACACATTTCAGTTCAAGTGGCCAGTTAATTAGGCCTACAACTACAATAACACTTATATTAGTAGTCATCTCCACCACTGCCAAGTGATATAAAAAAAAACAATACAGTCAGGGAGGCCCCGGATATACTTCACGGACCACTGGGGGTCCCCAGACCCCACTTTGAACACCATAGCATTACAAGGTACTAGCAGTGAAGGCAGTCTAAGTGCAGTATATATATATATATATATATATATATATATAAAATAAACAAAGCTGCAATACCCTTATGAGAATGCTAGTTTTAAAACATTGATTAAATTAAACTGAACTTATTCCCTTAATAACAAAATCAAAAGCGGAACAAGTTAGTTATGGCTTTGGTTTATTTATGAAGTTTTAACATTTTCTTCCACTGCTATTAACAGGTCTCTGTAACTGGTATTGCACCTGATATATTCATCACTTTCCTAAAATGTGTGTTTTCTGCAAGTCCTGGTCCTGCTGAACATCATCTCCTTGGGCCTTGTGTTTAAAAGTCTACTCTCCAGTGCCCTTACTCTTCTGGAGCACCAGAATTAGACCCTTTAAAACACACTTGACTTTCTACTCACTTCCACTCCCTCTTTCTCAAATTGGTCACTAAGCAACTCAGACAGCACAAGAGAAGCCTGCTGCAGCTTAGCATTGAAGAATAAATGGATCCACTGGATACAAGAGTAGATGCCTTTGTGTTTGTGGTTAGTGAAGCGTGTATGTAAGAAAGCTGCGTGACTTACCTCCCACAGTGCAGGTTATTTAATATGCTTTGCGTCAATGTTTTTAATTATTAGACTTCTATTCTTTATGTATTCACACTTTAAAAAAAAAAAAAAAAAAGCATAAGCAAGAAAAAAGAAAAAAAAATTGGCACAGAACGTTTTAAAGCAAACACAATAGACGACCCCATACATTGTCAAAACACAGCTCTGCACACACAGAGAGAGAGAGAGAGAGAGAGAGAGAGAGAGAGAGAGAGAACGTGTGAAATTTAGTTGTTTGCCAGTAACTTGTTGACGTTTAGGTGTAACCTAAACAGCGCCTCTTGTGGACAGAATCTGTCCATTCACACATTCCTGTTAAGAGTGAGTTAAACAGGAGTTATTGACTGTGGCATTGGTTTCCCTGCCGAGGGCTATATTTCCACACATACTACATAACTAGATACACAGTCTGTACAGGATTTCACTTTTTTTTTGGTGATTGTACCTGTATTTTTGCTGATATTGTACTTATAAATACATACTCTATACTCATCTTTTTGCACTAGCTGTTATATCTGACACTTCCACGCTAGAACTGTGTACTGGTCAGCACTACAGTGGCACTTACTGTACCCATTATCCTGTTTTTAGTAGTAGTGTCTTGTGGTGTTTGCACACATTTGCACGTGCACTTTATATAGAATGTGTAGGTCTTATTTAGTTCTGTGTTGTCTCATGTGGTTAGTGTGTTGTTTTATATAGCACCATGGTCCTAGAGGAAGGCTGTTTCATTTCACTGTGTCCTGTACCAACTGTATATGGTTTAAATAGTGATAAAAGCCACTTGACTTGCCCAAAATGCTTGATTTTGCTGTGGCACTTTCCAAAATTTATGATTCATTTCGCGGAGATTTTTGTGCTTTTTTGTTTTATAGCGAAATCCTGAAGGGGACTGGCTACAGCACCGATGTGACCACAAATTAGATGTCTCACATTTTCTCCATGCACTCCTACTAGAACAATATGGAAGGAAACAACCCATGTACAAGTTGCATCCCTACAGTGTAGAGCTGAAAAATGTTCACCAAGGCTACCAACTATTAGCAGTAAAACAAACAAGCAAACAAAAAACAAACGAACAAAAAACCCACCAGCATTGTTGTACACAGCTAACTCAAACCCTCAAAGTCAGTATCACCAACACATTAAGGATCTGTGATTAGGAACAAACATTTGGATAAAATTTAAAAAAACAAAACAAAAAAAAACATGGATAATGTTTCAGTGTTGGTTACAAAAAGACTTCCACCATCCCTTACCACCACAAGTAGTCGCCACAGTGGGTCGCATCTCATTTAACTGCTTTTAACGGTTTTTGATTTTGAATTAGAATAAAATATTTAAGACAAATATAAGAATTGGTGTATTTAAAAGGAATCACTTACTCAGACAAGTCAGCTTCTGTATACAGTGGTAATGCACCAATGAACTTTTTTTATTTTTTCCCCCCAGACCAAGTACATGTTTTTGGGAGCTCTGAGCCAGCAATTTATCCACAGACCTGAAACAAATGTTCACAAAATGTACACAAACATCAAACTTGAGAAAATGAATTGCCTGACATCGTCATGCATCAGTTTCTCAAAAGTATCTCTGAAATTACATGATAATTGTGGTCTAGAAACACGTGAAAAAATGTCAACCTGCACCTCTAATGATCAGGCACAAAGTTAATTACAATCTGCAAGTAGCCTCCTTTAAATAGCATACAGGATGGGATGGTTGATTAGATTCAGATCCACTATATATATATATATATATATATATATAGACATAGACACACACACACACAGTACAAATAGCAGTCATACCCTCATTTACAACTGACACCCAAAAACATGTACAAATGGATATCCAGACTCACTGGGGTTGTAGAGCAAAGAAAAATTCTCAAAAGCTGGTTCTTACATACATGTTATTGTTGGCTTAAAAAATGATTCACAGATGTACATGGCAGCACTACACACAGAAGATGTAATAAATGTAGCAGCGTCTCACCGGAGCAGAAGAATTAGATTGGGAGAGCAGTGGAGGAGAAAGTCCACAGAATGCCAAGCAATGATTCAGTGTTTGCTTTCATTCTTATCTCCAACATAACCACTTAAGAAACTTTGTGTTCACGGAAATGTCTTTTTCAAAAGTTGCCATAAACAATCAGCAAAAACTGCTATTTAAAAAAAACAAGAAGTAAAACTGCTACTGTACAGCAATCATTGCAACAAAAGCACTAAAGAGAATGAACAAAAAAAAGTCCTTAAATATTCAGTTAAAATAAAGTTACATTTTAAACTGTAATTAAAATAATTCACTAACAGATTAAAAAAAAAAAAAAAGTTTACTGCCAGGCATAGACCTTCGCTTTCTTAAAAATGAATTGATCTCTAAATTCCCTTCCTCTGCCATCAAAATTACAAAACACCTTACACACTTCTCTATAATCAATAAAGCCTTTAGCTCGCTGTTTGTAAGATTGTCTGTGAAAGATATTATACACCACATATACATTCCTATCACGGTCATTACTGCAATCAGGCAATTTGTAAATCTTAGTCCAGTTCACAAAAATTGCAGCAGATACAGATGATAGGTTCTCAAGCAGTGCTCCCTTCTTCCTGCCCCTGTTCACTGGTTGAACCCAGTGGTCCTGCCCACCACAGTGCGAGCCCACTGTCCTCTCTGATGTCGCTGGATGTCATCATCCTGTCTTCCTCCAAGTCTGAGTCATCGCTGTCTCCAGGCCACGGGAACTGACGCTGACCGCTGCAGGATGCCACTAACGGCATATAAGGATGAAGACTAGAGGGAAAGATGCAAAAAACAGACACACATTCAAAATAGGATACAGGTTTCTATCATACCAATGGCATTAACTGAAGGGTTAAGCACTATGACGGTTTACTCATATTAAGACTCCCTAAGATTTTCAGTAGTGCATATTTTACATAAAGTTCATGCAAACAATGATTTAGAAGTTCTCTGCATATGGTAGATGCATATTAAATATCTAGGAAAAGTGGGGAAAACTCCAGGCTTTGTAGCAACCCAGCCTCTGTAAAGAATAAATAAAAATAACAGTAAATAAAAAAAAATAAATAACGATGAGCCACTAATATACATCCAATCAGGACAAGGAGCTGTTCCTGCTTGACTGTTGATTAAGAAAGCCCTTGTCCTCGTGCACTTAAATTCACACATTTACCCTGGGCATGTGTTTTGTTTTGGTTTTCTTTCCCTCCGTTTTGAAATTTCATAGTAAACATCACTAAAATCACTACAATATTTCCACAGGCATCCTGAGAAATATATATTTTTTAATCAAAACACACACGAGCAGACTCTTTTCCTGATAAAATAGTCAGACAACACTGACCATCCCTTACATTTATTCCAGTGAAGCTTAATAGACTTCTCATTAATTCTTAAAGAAAACAAGGCCTTAGGTTTACACAATTCTTCTACATGATCAAGAAGTACTGTGGGAGAATTGTGACTCTGTCATACCTGATTCCATTAGTGCAGTCTGAGTGAGCCTGAAACTGAAGCACTGGCCTCTTCATTACCTCTTCATTACCATCAGGAGGGGCTGTGAGTGTGTCCCATACTGACATCACACCCGTGGTGTCACCACTCACAAGATACCGGCCAGACCTGCGCCGAACACAAAACAAACACGCATTTGAGGTCCAACAGGAGACAATAGGACATCTGGAGTACACGAATAGATGCTTTCTCATTCTGTGCTGTAACTTACGGATCTAAGTCGAAGTAAATGCGCTGGTTAGTGCTCACATTTCTGGGTAGTGAGAACAGAACCCGACCCGGATCTCTGAGATCCCAACACAGGATCTCGGGATCCTGCAAACACACACGATTCAGTTTCAGGGTTTCATGTAAATACAGTCCAAACGTGAACAGAATTTATCCTTACATGAATTACAGTGTATACAGAGATGCCTTTTTAGAATATCTCAACATTGAGATATAGTCTAACGTGCCAGTTCATTAGGCACTAAATAGGTGTACTGAATAAACTGCCAAAATAATGCACATTATGAACAGCATTAACTACCAATTTAATGCACTCCTTGCATGTGGTGTATGCTTGTGTATATTGGTGTGGTGTTATCTCTTCATGCACACGAAGGAGAAACACGACCATCCATCATCAACGTCGTCTAACCAAACTCTCACACCCACCTTGCGGCCGCCTGTGTACAGGTGGTTACCATCCGGTGAGAAGAGCAGGTGTGTGACTCCACCATGATGGCGTTGGGGCAAGAGAGCAAACATTGATCCGTCCTCACATGAGTACAGACCCACCGTGCGTGAATATGAACCGCAAGCATACACTGGCTGAGACGAACTAAATGCCATGCATGAGATTATACCACTCTGGCCCTGTTTCTTAACTGAGAAGGAGAGATTGACAGACAGACACAAAAAGAGGGGGAGAGAGAGAGACAATATGAAAGCAAGCAAAGAATGAGAAAAGTAAAAGATAAAGAAATTTTAAAAAAACAAAAAAAAAAAAAACACTTTAACACTGCTTTTCATTGAGGAGCATACAAAGCTCCTCAAACCCTGCCTGCTAAATTGTTAGTTTAACTTCCGTAGACTAGAATCCTAATTTGGTTCCGCCATAAAATAATTACAAATAGATAATCATTTCATTCCATCTCCAGCACAGCAGGTCATTCTCATGCACTTTCCACACAGAAGAGAGTGAAGCCTCTCTGAAGAGAAGAGACTCGAGGTGTACTGTGATCTCTCACCGACAGTAGGCCTCTGCTCACAATACCGGCCAGGCCGCTCCGTGTAGAACACCCGGACCGTCTTATCAAATCCGCAGTAGAGCTGCGAGCCATCCGGAGAGAAGCACAACGAATAGGCTGCTGTCAGCTCATCCAGGTGATTGTAGGGTCGAAAGGTCGCGCGGAGGTTACCATAGAAAGCATCCCATATGTGGACTGGGTTGTCACGGCTACTGCTAGCAATACTGCGGGACAGACAGACAGAATGACTCCGAAATCATACGTGGAACAATTAAAGCGAGCTGATATCATAAGCTTATTCGTTTAAGAAACATTTCACAGCTGCACAGGCAATTAAGTCCATTTTATTCTACTGCACCCCATGTTGTTCCATTTGCTTAAGAAGCAGAGACCTAACTAGTCAGAAACGCGGAAGCTTTAAATACAGCGCGTTTAACCGTAGCATAATTACACAGGCGTCCATGCGAGAAACTGTATTCTCTTCCCTCATCATTCCGTTTGTTCTTGCTTGGGGAAAAAGAAACAATTATGGCAGTGCACTTTCACAGTTTAGGCTGGACCGCTTCCCAGAAAGCAAAACAAAGCAGATCCGCTTGATCGTCTCTAAGGGAGGCTTACATTCTTTGCCTTCTGAATATGAGACGGAGATCGTACTTCAGGAGCGACGATGGAAGAAGAAACAAAAAGAAATCTGTGGTGTTTCCCTGCAAGGCGTAGTCATTGGTACAGGCCTGTGTTAATGGCAAATCCCACTTCAGATTACAATTCTCAGAATGTTTCAGCAGTTTCCCCTGCATGTGTGCACGAGAGCAGCACTCACAATCACGGCTAAATGTTTCCATGGTTTTCCTTTCTCTTATTCCCGCTGGCAGCCTGAACAAACTTCAGAAGCAGAGCATTGTTCTGAGAGTCTCTCTGCTCAGGTTAGATCTCTACTGGTCTTTTCCTTTGAGCGAGTCTTCCTCTTGCTCTCGTCTTCATCTTCCTTCTGCCTGGGATCTCATCCTTGACCCCATCACCCCTAGTTTTCTGTTGCCACAGGGTGATTATATTCATGCAGTGTGTTTGATGAGACCATTGAATGAGAGTGTGTGTGTGTGTGTGTATATGGGGAGGGGGGATGCAGTTAACAAGTCCCCCTTTAGCAGCATTACAGCCAGCGCCTGTGACAACAGGAATCTCCTTGGAGACAGCTGGTCTGCATTGATGTCAGCCAGTCTGCATTCAAAAAATAATAATGAGGCTGTTGGGACACTTATTCGGGCACAATAACGATGCTCAATAAAAAGGGAGATGCTGTATGAGACCAAGGGTGATGGAAATGGCTGAAGAGGGAAGATAAGAGACCACTTAGATTTTTCATAATCACCTCCAGCAGCACTGTGGCCTGCCATACAAGTACAATGATGCAAGCAGAGGTTAGATTACTGATGAAAAGTTTCTACCCCCACCCCCCCTCAATCTCTCTAGTGAGGCGTTGAATTTCAAAGAGCGCCTACAAAAAAAATAAAAAAAATCAGGGCAGCCGAGGGACAGATGATTTGGCAGACGGGCAGATAAGAGTCATGAATTCTGGACAAGTAATAAGACATCTGGAATTATATGGTACACCAGGCTGCTTTGTGAATGAAATATGAAACACCATTGGAAGACCCCAGGAGTCCTGCAATGTCAAAATGATGCTCAAATGATGAACAACTACACTCTTTTCACAAAATATACAACCTCAACTATGATGTTGAATCTTCTACATCAGAAACCTGCAGACTTTCTCCTTTGGTCGGAAAAGAATTAAAATGTCCCAGATTTTCAACACCATGCCATAAAACGTAAATGACAAGCTAATTATAGGGAGTGAAATAATGGGAAGTAATTATGCAAAGTTACAGAGGGGTGACATATTAAAGGAAAAGCTGGCATGGTTTTGCTCTGTAGAGGGAAGGGAAAAATCACTGCAAATCATTCACAGTTCTTCTGACTGATCACCTTTAACTATAAGGAAACATTAATATGGCAGTGGTTTCATCCAAGATGACACCGACCCCTCCCCCACAGCCAATTCCAGATTGTGTACCTAGATAGTCTTCTTTGGCTTCGGATAAAAGTATGCATACAGTGCCCCAATATTTCTTATTGCAGAGAACGGATGAGAACATTTACTCACAAGCAGGTGTCTGGATCCAAAGAGCTCATCTTTGGAAACCAGCAGTAATCGTAGATAGTGTCTCCTTCAGTCATTCTCAGCACTGGAGTCTAGATGTAGATAAACAGAGGAAATCAATTATTATGGGTTTTAAGACTTCTAAGACATTATCTGCTCTTCAATCAACCAGTGCTGCAAACTACTGGCTATGTGCATCAATATACTTTTCCACTGAGATCGTTTCCTTTAACAACCTGAGAGTGCTTGAAAATCAATACTCTCATCGACTGGAGCATGTGCTGCATGAAGGAGAGGATACTGCGACTGCTTAAATAATACTTCCAGCAGCAAGGGTAGATGGTATATGTAAGAACACACAAATGCATGGTGCATTCGTCTCATGAACATGTTCCATGAACATAATGAAAGACTGGCCTGAAAACTCAACAAACCTATGAGATTACTTGGAACCAAGTATTAAGTAATGTGTATTACTTAACATGCGACTTTATCAGGAAAGAAATAAAACCACTTATTCAGAATAACATGGTATAATTCAGTAAATGTTTTTTTATTATTATTACAATAAAAGTACAGATTATTCTGTTGGATATTACAATTTACAACATAATTCACCAGAAGAGGCTGGGTTTCCTTTTGAGTCTGGTTCCTCTCGAGATTACTTCTTCATATGGCCTCAGAGTTTTTTTTCTTGCCACTGTAATTCAGGATCCAAATCTACATCTAGATTTTTGTAAAGCTGCCTTGTGACACCTGAATTATAAAACATCCAAGCTGACCAAATCACATAAGTGGTTCTTTTTTATATGAATTGGAAAGTATGTACGGCTTCTGCTTTACATAGTAAAGCCTTAACTTGTATCTGTGGATGCAGTGGCGAATGGTGTTTACTGAAAGCTTTACCAAAGTATTCCTGAGCTCATGTCAGATATCCATTACAGACTCATGATGGTTTTAAAGACAGTGATGTCTGAGGGATCGGAGATCATGTGCATTCAGAAGTGGTTTTCGGCCTTGTCCTTTACGCACCGAGATTTGACTGGATTCCTTGAATCTTTTAACTATATTGTGCACTGTATAAAGTGAAATGCCCAAAATCCTACCGATTTCTCTGTGGGGAATGTTGTTCTCAAAGTGTTGGATTATTCTCTGACGCATCTGTTGGCAGATTGGCGAGCCTTGACCCATCCTTGCTCTTCAAGGACTAGGCCTTTTTTGGAGGCTTCTTATATACTATGATTAGACGATTGTCTCACCTGTTTCACATCACCTTCTTATTTCAGCTTGTCACATCTAAATTGCCCCTGTCCCAACTTGTGGAATGTGTTGCATGCATCAAATTCAAAACTTCCAAAAACTATGCAGTTGATTAGGTAAAACATCAATTACCTTGTCTTTATACGTTTTTTGTTTAAATACAAGTCAAAGTACATTTACAAATCACTCCTATGTTTTTATTAGCATTTTCCATACTGTCCCAACTTTTTCGGAATTTGGGTTGTAGGATGCCACAGACTTCGAAGACTAAACCCAAACAAAGAACAACTTCAATTTCAGTTAGTAAGTATCTAAGCTCCTCATGCACATGTGCACTGCTTTGCATCTTTCAACCCTGCAATGTTAACATACTGATAAAATAAAGTTCCAAACTGATATGACAGTAGGCACCGACTTCCATAACATCAATGCTGATGGGTTTATTAGGCTCCAGTCCTAAATAAAACAGTGCCAAATGTATAAATAATGATGCTGCTATGGTTGAGAGGCTGACCATCTCTGAGAGCTGATCCCAGCTGCTGCTGTAGAGCTCGGGCGGGAGATTATACACACGCAGCACATTATCTGCACTGTTCGAGAGGATACAGGAACCATCTGGAGCCCTGAGAAACACAGAGGGTGGAAGGAAAAAAAAAAAAGCCAGAATAGGTGTGTGTGATATCTATGCTGTTCATATGTACCAGTTTGAATAAATTTTTGAAGTCAGGTGAAGCTGATTAACCTACAGTTGCAATCACAATAATTCCACCCCCTTTGCAAATCAGGTTTATTGTGAACATTTACAGACTTTGAGCTGTTTGCAATGAACAAATCAAACAAAAGCAATTGAAGCATTCATTGTGTTGAACTATTTCAAGTGGTTTCCCCAAATTCAACTGAAAATGCAACTTATAACGACTTCTCCAGTTTGAAAATTATTCAACCCCTTCATGGCAAGCATCTTTAGTACTTAGTAGAGCAACCTTTTACTGTTATGACCTGCAAACGAGATGCAGAGCCAGACACCAGCTTCTCATTGCTTCCTCGTGAGCAATGGCCTCCAGTTCAGTAATATTCTTGAGTTTGCATGCTGCAAAAGCCTTCTTCAAATCCCACCAGAGATTTTCTACGGGGTTCAAGTCAGGTGACTGTGATGGCCCTGTAGAATCTTCCAGGACTTCTTCTGCAACCAGCCTTGGTGGAATTTGAGGTACGCTTGGGATCATTGTCCTGTTGGAAGGTCCAATGACGCCCAAGCTTCAGCTTCCTCACAGACAGTATGATGTTTTCTCCTAGGATTTCCTGATACTTCAATGAATCCATCTTGTCTTCCACACACTGCAGGTTTCCAGTACCAGAGGATGCAATGCAGCCCCAGAGCATCACTGAACCACCACCATGCTTAACTGTGGACAGAGTGTTCTTTCTTCATCCTTCTTCCTCCAGACATACCGCTGATGCCGAAAAGTTCCAGTTTTGTTTCATTGCTCCAGAGAAGAGAATCCCCAAACTTCTGTGTCTTATTTATATGATTTTGAGCCAACTTTTCTTCTGCTTCTGGGTCAGTAGTGGTGTACGTCTTGGAGTTCTGGCATGGAAACCTTCTGCATTTAGTACGCGTCATACTGTGCTCACTGAAACCTCAGTGTCTGTTACCACCGAGTGTTGCTGCAGATCTTTTGCAGTCACTCGAGGGCTTTTTACCACCTGCCTTCTCAGAAGCCTGGATGCAGCCGTTGATAGCTTCCTTTTTCTGCCCCGTTCAGGTATTTCATACATTTTTGACCCTGGCCAGTTCAGGTATTTCATGTGTTTCAGCTCAAGCACACCAGGTGCAACTAATGAAGCCCTCGATTAGTTATATCAGGTGTGCTTGAGACAACACCTGTTTTGCATATCTGTGCTGTTGTGATGGATTCTATTCAGGGTGTTGAATAATTTTGAGAGAAATAAGTTGCATTTTCAGTTGAATTTGGGGAAACCACTTGAAGTATTCGTTGTGTTGAACTATTCCTATTGCTTTTGTTTGATTTGTTCATTGCAAACAGCTGAAAGTCTATAAACGTTGACAATAAAGCTGATTTGCAATAGGGGGTGAATAATTTTGATTGTAGCTGTATATAACATCCTGTCACCATCTGACCTTTATCACCATTATTCTTTCAAGTTCAAATTAAGTCTATGTTGCACAAAACACAATAGCCCCTTAATAATGATATTACAGTTGAATTGGAATGAAAATGTTTCATTCAAACACCTAAATGGGAGTCGAACAAAACTTTTATGGCGAATCTAAAAAAACAAACTGTCGCCTAATAGAATCACCAGATAAACTCTATACTTTCGCAATTACATAATTACTTTCACAAGCAGCATCGCTATTCATGTAGGAAAAAAACTATATCTTTTTTAACACAAAACCAATGTTACAGATAGTAACAGATTTAAAGAGGCCGAATGGGGATCAAGCTACTACTTTGAAACAGAATGATGTGGGACATGAAATTTATCTTCTCGACTTCTGTTCTAGAGAATGTTTTTGCTGAGATTAACATTAAACGTTAAAGTAACGTTGGCTACTTGTTACACTGACAGGACTCTCACACGTCTCGTTATGAAATTCAGCTATACGCATGTGCATAAATTTGATTCCACATAACGCACTGAAGTAATATTTTCCGACAGGATGCGGAGTTTAGGGCGCATATAAACAGTGCATTCGGAATTTGTAACCAGAGTGAATTTATCTGGACTGATGAAAATCTATGCATGTAAATGTAGCCACCAATTCTCCAAGCTATACAGGCTACGATGGAATTGAATACACCACGGTGTCATTTAGTCAGCTAATGGAACATACATTCAGAAACTGAACTAACAGAGAAACATTTGCAATAAAATAAAATTCATTTATTTGTAATAAAATAAAATTCATCTGGGCCGAGTTTCCCCAAAAGCATCACAGCACATTGATCATCGCTAACTGGTACAGCGAGCATCACATTAAATACTCTCTCTACCAGCTAAGCTGATCTAAAAGTGGTTTTGTAGTATGATTATTATGATCTAGTGCCACATTGGGTGCGATGCTGGTATTGCAGTCAAATTACAGAATTTCAGTGAACGGCAATATTTAAGTATCTTTGTGCCATGAGGGTATAAAAGCTTTGAAATATGAGAAACAGTAAAATGTTAAGCTTGTTGTCTACATCTTACCACTTTACTCACCATTTACAGCCTTTGAGGTAGTTCTCTGGAGTCTGTGAATATTCTGCCCAGGACCCTGTGAGCATCTGGAGGTTCTGACTGAAATCCAGGCCCAAGCTGAATTCATATGAAAACAACATTAGGTCATATATATAAATATATTTTTTTTTACACAAACCATCCTTCACCGGTTTAAAAACAAACAAACAAAAAAGAGCCAAATAAGGGACAAAATGTACTTACTACTGATGCTGATACGCTGTGGGCTCCGTGTCAGTGTTTTCCTGCTCATCTCCTCCTTCATCCTCTTTTCTCTCCATCGCTGTGGTTGTCTCATCATTTTCATGCCACTCTTCATCTCTTTGTGTCAATTCTCCAGGTCTCTCTCCAGCTTCCTCTAACTGACTGAACACTGTAGGACAAATGCAAGGCATTACAGCACAAATACAAGCGATTTTTTTAAGATAAAAAAATGCTCATACACGAAATCCCTGATGAAAATGTGTCAATCATGCATTTTTATTTTTTTGCAATAAAGCAAAACTTACGCAACAGTATTTTTATTTATTTATTTTTTTTTGCACTGTGGTGTCATCACATAATACAAAAAGTCAATTTGATGTAAAAGTGCTGCAATTCCAAAATAATTTGTTGAATGCACACAATTGCATGTGTTATGCATATAAAGTGAAGTGAATAGAAATATTCGTAGTGATATGCCTATTTCGCTACATGTTTTTTATGCCACTGAGATGAAGTGACGAATCAAATTGTAACAAATTGTGAAAGCCAGGATTACAAACTTGACACTTTAATATGAATCACATCAAACTAACTAATACGACAGAACTGCAGAGAAAGATACCGAGACACAATAATGTCACCTTTGTCTGGGATTTCACCAGCGTCCTGGTCCTCACTAACTGCTGTTACTGTCACAGTGCATGTAGCAGGCTGATTAAAGTCTTCTATCTCCATCCCTTCACTAAGAGCTGGCTGTTTGGCAGCAGATTGAGCCTCCTGTTCAGTGCAGGGTGGACGAGGCTCAGCATTAGGTGATTCTCCATCAGCTTCTGCCTCCTGTCCTTTTCCTCCTAAAACAACCGTGTCACTGCAGGTTCCAGGATCGGACATACTCACACCTCTGTCAGTCGTGAAGTGTGTGTGGGAAAGACCTTCAGAAGGTGTTTAGTTTGTGTGTCACTATCGCGCTCAGGCAGAAGCTTGGGCCATTAATGTAATGTTTCGGGGAAGGTGCAAAACTGAATCCTGAAGACAGATGAAGGATGTAATCAGAGAACATTACACACATGGACTTGGAATATTTCAAGCAGAAATTGACCAGTTGCAAGGACAATTTCCAAAGTAAAAGATACTGATATGAAAACCACTGGAAACTCTAAATGACTAAAACCAAAATTTTCACATCCTGGCTTTAGCATAAAGGCGCACAAACAGTGTAGCAGTGATATGCACAATGTGTGAAAAATATCTAACGTTACTCTAAAATACTGTTAATGTAAGTTAGACTCTGAACCGCCCCTGACTACTATAAAATTGCCAACCAGCAATCAGGACATGATAATTACAAGAAATGGAAGCATTTCCAGTTAAAAGCAAAAGTTTGAGTCCCCCATAAATCCAAAAACAAAACAGTACTTCTGTCTTACAACTCATCTACAAAAAAATAAATAAATTAATTAAATAAAATTCCAAGATCTTCAAAATAAAACTGTATATCCTGGAACACGACCCAACACATCAGCAGAAAAATAACGAAGAAGTTTGACCCTCTCAGTCTCCAGGTCTGATCTGTAGCAGGCAGTGTTTGACATCTGGCAGAGTGGATTCACAGAGATGTCAGGAAGAATAACATGGTGAATATTAATTACATCTAAGAGGATCCAAGGAGATTGAAGACAGCTATAAGGCCAAAGGGAGGGCGCGTCAAATTTCAAAGAACATCACGATCAGAGAGAAATGGAGATGTCCAACTGATAGTTTTAATCAATTAAAATGATTTGAATTGTTCATTTGTTCCATGGGTATGTACTTTTGCAATCAGCTGAATATTATAATCCCTAAAAAGCCCTCCTGGAAACAGACATGAACTCCATACACAGAAAGCTGATGTATACTAACGTGCACAACTGGAATAATGTTGGTGTGACTCTGGACGGTCGATATTCGCAGATCTGTGGAAATTAAGGGACCGTCTCTAAAGTTACATACGACATTGATATACAGGTTTCTAACTTCAATAGCATTTAAAGGGAATGAATTACAGTCATAAAACCAACTGTATATTATTCATGAAGGTGTCAGCTATGATGCACACCTTTTAGACTTTTGATATTTAATCAAATATACTATTAAATAATATGTAAATTTGACATGAATTTCACTACCAGATGGGCTCACAACCAACATATACCATAATTTAAAGAAACAAAAAAATTGCGTCACCTGTTAGAAAATTGCTCGCGTCTTGATTTCCTCCTACCAGTCATTTAAATACAATAACACAGCGCTTCCCCCAATAAAACTTCAACTGAAGTCAGTAATAATCAAAACTCACGCTGTGTGTGTATACACACACAGGACGCCGCCATTACCAGAAATAAAAGCGTTGTTCAGATCTCGCGAGATTTCCGTTATTTGGAACAGCTGCACTACTCGGCTCGTCCACAAGAGGGCCACAAATAGAGAATAAACCGGAAACAACCGGTTAAGCGTGCTGAACGGTTCATCAAATCAAAACGAACAACGAAAAAAGTGCACTCGTTTTTCTAATGTAACACTCACATATATTTGCAATGAAAGTGTAGAAAATGAAATCCCATTACACGTAGCTGACTGAATGAATCAACTTATAAGGCTAGTATTTCAGTCTACACATTTGGGGTACTTGAGTTGAATAACCCTTAATACTTAAATACTTGTTTACTTTTTTTTGGCCTTTTTTCCTGCAAAAAGGCCATTCCATCTCAAGTGGTCCAACAACTGCGAAGTTGCTTGCGCAACCATGTTTAATTTTTCTAATTAGTTTTGAGTGATTACCTCTGTCATTGCAAAACCAACATATTATTTATTTTATTTTATTTTATTTTATTGGTTTAACTACAACGGCCATCTTTGTGTCATGGCACACAACAAAGCTGTGATGTTTCTCCTGTGATCAAAGCAGTAAATGACTTGTGAGCTGTAGTCGCTTACTGCTTTCATCACAGGACAAACAACACCACATCCAATCTCAAACTCAATTTTTTTATTTTTATTTATTTAATTTTTTTTCAGCAGAATGCTACTATAGATGACATTTCTGTGAATTTTACTTTCGTATCTGGGCCCCCACCAGAGAACCTGAAAATGAGGGGAATTTTTTAAATTGCACTTTCTCACCCCATGAAAAAAAAAATAAAGAGAAGACTCAAACCTGAAATGTTCAGCCTGCACACTATACTTACCTAGGTACCCCCAAAAAATTAAGACTGAGACCCAAACCCTTTCAATTAAAAAATGACCCTAAAAGTGGAACTGTGAGAAATCTTGACTTAAGTTCTAAGTCTAAGGAACAGGAATATGCAAATTGGTTATATACTTATATGTACCTCGTAATGTGCTATAGAGAACAGTTTTGTTCCAAGGAGCTAGGCCCATCCTGAGCCAAGATATTCAGGTTTCCATAAACAGTTGTATAACCAAAATTTGTTGTGTGCCATGACACAAAGATGGCCGTCGTAGTTAAACCAAGTATTAAAAAAAAAAAAAAAAAAAAAAAAAAAAAAAAAAAAAACCCAAACAAACAAAAACAAAAAAAGGTTGAGTAACCTGCATTGGACCACTTAAGATGGAATGACCCAAAGATGAGTTATAAAATACTATGTAATATGTGATAAGTTTTATATAATATACCAAAATACTGCTTAAAAGTATTTTATACAGTCCTCTCTAAAAGTATTGAAACAGCAAGGCCAGTTTATTTGCTTTTACTATATACTGAAGACATTTGGGTTCGAAAGCTAATTGTGAATATGAGACAGTAGATCAGACTTTCAGCTTTTATTTCCTGATATTTACACCTAGATGTGTTAAACAACTTAGAACATGGCACCTTTTGTTTTAACCCACCAATTTTTCAAGTGATGAAAAATAATGGAACATGGGACAGGTGTTTCTTGTTGCCCAGGTGTGCAGTGTTAGATTGTTTGAACAATTTGTAGCTCTGAATGTCTTCACTTGGTTTGAGCCCTGTGATTCACATGTGAAGATTGCATTTGTTGTTACAAAAGGATAAACCAACATGAAGACCAGAGCTGTCTATGGGAGAAAAGCAAGCCATTCTGAAGCTGGGGAAAAAAGAGAAAATTGATCAGAGCATAGTCAATATAACAATTTGTCCTGAAAAAGAAGGAAACCACTGGTGTACTAACAACCAGACATCGAACAGTTTGGCCGAGGAAACCAACAGCAGTTGATGACAGAAACTTTGTGAGAGCTGTGATGAAAAACCCCAAAACAATGACATCACCAACAACGTCCTCAAGGCACATGCAAAGGTATTACAATCCACCATTGGAAGAAGACACTGAGAGCAGAAATATAGAGGCCATACCACAAGATGCAAACCACTCACCAGCAGTAAGAATCGGAAGGCTAGATTGGAAATCGCAAAAGAAAAAAAAGATGAGTCATCAGTTAAGAATAGTGGTGGTAGTGGCATGACTTGGCTTGCATGGCTGCTTGTGGAACACGCTCACTAATCTTTATTGATGATGTAAATGATGTAAACTCATGATGGTAGCAGCAGAATGAATTCAGAACGCTACAGAAATTCGCCTGTAGTTGCAGTCATTGCAAGCAAGGGATGTACAACAAGGTAACCCCTTATGGTGGCTTAGCGGTTAGCTTTTTTGCCTCACACCTATGGGGTTGTGGGTCTGAATCTCACCACTGCCCTGTTTGTGCAGAGCTTTTCCAGTCTTCAAATGTCCAGTTTCGGTCAACAGTTTCTGAAATACTCAAACCAGCCTATCTGATACCAATATACATGCCACTTTTTTCTTTATTCTGATGTATGATGTGAACATTAACTGAAGCTCTTGACCTGTATCTGCATGATTTTACTGCATGCATTGTGCTGCTGCCTTATGATTGGCTGATTGGATAACTGCATAAATGAACAGGTGTTCCTATTAAAGTAGACAGTGAAATGAAAGCAAAAATTCTGATCTATCGTCTCATTAATTTTTGTTTTATCTCACACCCAAAAGTCTTCAGTGTATAGCAAAATCAAAAGAACTGGCCTTGCTATTCCAATACTTTTGGAGGGGGCAGTATAGTAAGAAGCTGTATCTTACCAAGAGTCATTACTGGAAGAATCAATATATTAAAATCACAGAATTATCAGATAAAACTTTATCATTCCAAGGACTCAAAGTGTCAAAAGCTTCTAGACCTCTCTGGAATCCTGGTTCATTCCACATGAATCCTCTAGATAACAGATTATCTGGCTTTTGTGTTTTATGTTGGTGTTTTCTGTGAATCATACTGTACGTTTTCAGTGGTGAGCCACTCAAGGACATAGTAGGTCCCTTTTACAATTTGACTTCATTGTATGTTTGGAATCATTATTCTGCTGATAAGTTTAGTGCTCAGTGAATTCCAGCTTATATAGTCAGGACATCACATTCTTCTCCAAAACAGCTTAGCATAGTCAACAAATATTCTAATCAAATTTTCATGTGGTTCTTCGTTAAAGGTGAATTGTCAGGCCATTGTGAGGCTTTGCTTGTTTAATGGATCAATATGTCTGTAAGCATTGTCTCTGTTTTCAGCAGTGTTTCTATTAACATCCAGTTCCTGGATATTTCTTGCACATTCAGGCAGGTTTGCTGACGTACCATCCATCCATCTTCTATAAAGCTTATCATACACCGGGTCTCGGGGGAGCCTGCAGCCTATCCCAGGGGACTCGGGGCACAACGCAGGGGACACCGGGGATGGGGTGCCAACCCATTGCAGGGCACAATTCCATACGTGCACATACACACACCCACACACTCACTCCGGACAATTTGGAGTTGCCAATCAGCCTACGACGCATGTCTTTGGACTAGGGGAGGAAACCGGAGCACGGCGAGAACATGCAAACTCCATGCACACAGGGCAGAGGTGGGAATTAACCCCTCAATCCTGAAGGTGCAAAGCAAACATGTCTCCCCTCTTGTACATGGTGTGCCAAATGTGTCCTAGAATGTACAGTGGGTTGTAAATTGTCTATCCAATTTGTGGTATTTGTTATTTATAGCCTATGTGTATCAGCTGATAGACACGCATACCAGCCTTTCCCTTGTTCCAAAAATGGCAAAGACAACACTAGCTGTAATGAAATCATTTCTTCTAGTCCATTTTCTAATGTTTGTAAAAAGTGCACAAGTATTTATGTCAGTTGAACATTTAAATACCATTTACAGATTTACAAAAATTTATTTTTTAAAGTGTAGCTTTACAGATCAGCAAGTGATGAAATAGATGAATTGAGGTTAAGTGATCATACAAGTTTCATTATCTGATTGATCACAGACAGTGATGATGATCTTTTAACTGCTTGCATTTGTAAATAATGAATGTTCGTCTGTAGTCAATACAGATTTTTTTCAACCAGATTTCTGAGCAAATATAAAAAATTTTCTCTAAATTTAAGAAAACAGAACAAAACTCGGAACATCTTCCTTAATGATAGTCATTTATTAAGTACTCATATTTTCCAAACAAAAACCCAAACTATTTACACTCATTAATCTGTACGTTATCGTCTATTTTCAGTAAGATTTAACCTTTTATATTTTAAAAGTTTAACTACAGGACAAACTTAACAAGTAGAATGGGAATTAGCAAATGATTCATTGCATCACCTCCACTACAAGTTACATGCAAATGTTGAAGACAATGAGATTCCAACTCAATACTGATCTCCCTTCGTACTAAGACTGTGGGAGTTGAGAAATATCTGAGAAATTCCAGATGTTCCTGCAATCATTACTCAAGTGTATGGTTTGGAGGATAGGTTTTTTGTTTGTTTGTTTGTTTTTTTGTCAAATTATGATCAAGCCCACAGCTGGCATGGGTACATGTACCTGCAACCTTTGTTATTGAAGATATGTGATCTTTACTGAACATGGCCATTCATGCATGGTAACCCATCATCCTGATCACTCCCATCATAATCTCATTAAACTAACTAGTTTAATTAATCACCACCCATAATAAAAGGGCATCATGCACATAAAGAACTCCAATCATTTTCACAGACATTACAAAGCAGAACCATTCTGTTAGATAAATCATCACTGCACGTCTCTGTTTAACAGCACTGACACGGTGTTAAAGCTGCATGCGGCTCAAATCCTTGTCAAAAAATGACCAAAACCGGCCAGCAAAGTTAGACAGTAAATTCAGTTAATTCCACTACATAATCTACTAATCAGTCCAAACTACATCATCATCTTTAAAACAATGCCTCATTTTTCATCATGCTGCATGTTCTGCAACATAAATAAGTCTCAAACTATTTAGTTAGAATTAGCCAGATTCTATCTAAACTGACAATACGTCTTTTAATGTTAAATTTAGGACTGAGGGGATTTGTAGGTCACATACACTCCACACTTAATCCTCAACCAAAGCTCAGGAATAAAGATGGGAGTAAAATCAAATTTACTAAACATGTTAAGCATTTTTCCCCAAAGTACAGGCTTGTCTGTACAGTTAAGGCATGTCCTAAAGGGGGCAAAAAAAACCAAACCCCAAAACAAATCACACACGACAGAGAAAAGCAGTAATCGCATATACAGTTTACACAACAGCCAGGAGCCGTGCGTATGAAGTCTGTGTGTGAATATGATTTAATCAAGACAGCAGCTGAAGGAAGTGAAGTTTGCGTTTGATACTGGATGATGACCATGCTTACATGTGTGCTTAGCGGACCTCAACATGTTTGTGTGTGTTAGCCATGTATGTAATTAAGGGTTTTAACAGTTTGTACAGGTATTGACTGTCATAGTTCAGGAATTCCAGTATCCTGCTCTCCGATGAAGTTGATCACCTACTGAGGGAGCCAGCAAGCCATGGAGGTACATCACACTCCTATCAGTTCAGTCACTTCACATCATGCAGGAAAGGAGGTGACATCTAAGTGCAGGTAGCATCTGTAGTCTTCCTCAGAGACAGAGGCAGAGAGAGAGAGAGAGAGAGAGAGAGATAGAGAGACAGAGAGAGACAGAGACAGACAGAGAGAGCGCGCGCGCGAGAGAGAGACAGAGAGAGACAGAGAGAGCGCGCGAGAGAGAGAGAGAGAGAGAGAGAGAGAGAGAGAGAGAGAGAGATAGAGAGAGCGAGAGCGCGCGTGTGAGAGAGAGAGAGAGATAGAGAGAGAGAGAGCGAGAGCGCGCGTGCGTGTGAGAGAGAGAGAGGGAAGAATAAAAGAAGAGATTAGGAGGAATGAGAGAAAATCCGGCCACTGTCCTTGTTAGAAGCTCTGGGATACTGGTCTGAAAAAAACCAAGAGACAGAGACAAGTGTATAACATGAAAGAAATGGAACAATGCCTTTTTTTTTTTACATGACATAGATGTACATTCTAATTAGTGCAATTACCAGACAGACAGTTCTGCTGCTGCAGTCACAGGCGACTCCACGCTGAAATTAATCCACAGCTGTACAGAAGCTTTGTTCATCTCCTCAAATACTCGTCTACTCCTTAGACAATCTGCACAATCCGCTGAAATAGTCTCTGTTCATCAGCCAGAAACAAGCAGTTCATAAAATGTTCTTTCCTGCATCTCGAGTGCTTCCACAGGAAATCTCCGAAAGGCCGAACATGGAGTAGAAGGTATTCCTCAACATTCAAAATGTCTGATGTCTTATTAGCCTACTTCATTGGTGTGTGATCAAGATTATGTTCAGTTCTAAGAATTGCTGAGTTAACAGGACCCAAAAAAAAAAAAAAAAAAAAAAAAAAAAAACATCACTTATTTACATGTTCAGAAGGAGGGAACAACATGCCTGTTTCGGTTCTCACTGGAGGGGCTTTAGCTGGATTTGAAGTGTCCGGCCAGCCATGCTTCTACAGCACCCTCTGTCTTCCTCCACGTGTTCCCACAGGTTCCTCACAGTTTTGAGTGTGTGAAAAGTGCATAGTGAGAGCATCGAGGCAGTGATCGTTCGCTCGTTATCTTCAGAAGGATGACGTCAACTGCTGCGATACTCCCTTCGTCCACAAGGAAAGAGAAAGGCTAATTACAGTCCCCAGGCAATGTGGACAGAGCTGAGGTCATGAATGTCCCTCATGTTCTTCTGCACTTTCCAGCATGTCACGGACATGTCCATCTTTGTATTTTCATGAAACAAAATCAAAATCTAGAGGCCAGTTCTAGATACTCTGGGGAAGAAAACTCTTAAAGCATCAACAATCGCATTCATGCATTTCAAGGTACCAAAAAGAAATGGCCTGTGCTGTTTTTGTCCTGCCCCCCCCCCCGAAACACAAACTTTTTCTCTGAAAAAGTATTTAAATCCACTGTGAAGGAAAAAAAAATAAAAAATAGGCAAAAAGTAAACAGAAACAAACAACAAATTCAGTAAACAAAATACAGTCAGCTTTGTAATAACTGCTTCTCAGCACCCAATCCCCAAAGTCACAAGTATGGAGACTTTCTGTATGCCACACCCATTTCACAAGGGGGTGGGGCATGCCGTCATGTGATTACTACAGCAGCTCCTCCCCAAATGTTTCTGAATCAAGTGACCCACCCTCCAAAAAAGGGAAACATCCACAAAAGTCCAAGTGTTTTTCTGTAAACAACCAAAACTCCAGTATGGAATAGATTTTTTTTTTCTCTCTTATCAACATAGTCATAATGTTTATATGAACAGGATTGTAGAGGCAGTGTCTTCTGGCGGTAGTCGTCTTGATTCTCCATCTGCTTGCTGAACAGGCATTTGAAAAAGACGCCTTTCGTTCCATTCCAACATCCGACTACGTTTCCATGTTTGCGTTGAATAATAAAAAAAAAATTCCTGCTTCACTGCTTTTTTTTTTTTTGTTGGATTTTTTTTTTTTTTTATACCTTTTTTGGAATACATTCAATATTTTTTTTTTGTAAAAAGACACAACACACTTCACATGGTGGCAATGAAACTAAAAACTACAGGAAAATCATTTCAAAAAAATAATAAAAAAGTAGCAGCCCCAAGTGCTCATTTGTAGTCCAAATACTTTTAACTTGTGTGTATATGTGTATATTAGAGATACATATATGCCATAACAAAGAGTCAACAACAAACAAGTAACATTAGATGAACATTTTTGTGCACATTTTTGTGCACTTGCACAGTTTGATGGGATCTATTTAAGCCAGTCATTCACTTGCTCTGGAGTAAGAGAGTGGACAACAAGGCAATGTGAGCCACATCCCCAAAAAAATGTGGACAATCCTGTCAATGGACTATCCCCAAGCTACACTAGAAGAACTACAGAGAATGGTGTGCACAATGCACAAAGCTCTTGGTTTATAAGCACGGGAGTCTCTTTACTGAGACACACTCCCTAAAAATAATGTCTCAATGGCAGCAATGAACTCCAACCACTCGCCCTTTAAGTTCGTAGGCACATGTGTGGACAGAAACTCTCTCTCGCACACACACACACAAACAGACAAACATACAATCAAATGCACGCATACACAAAACCTCAGGACTTGGCCCATAAGCCTACTAGAGGCACTGATACGGGTGGTGGACAGAAGAGGAAAAAAGGAAAAAACACTTGCATGCAGAGCACTGCTAAGTATAAAAGAAGCTAAAGCTTTTTTTCTGGTTGCATCTACAGCTTTCATATCCGTCTGGGGATGAGGAAATGACCCAAAAAAAAGAAGAAAAAAAAAAATAAAAAAAGGATGGGTTGTGCCATTGCCCTCTGTCCCCCTCAGTCAAATACACAAACATGCTGCAAATATACAACACAAACATACATTCTCACACACTTTTTACTCATGAAGTACAAAATTCTAAGTTGCTTGAAAAATCACAAAATGGCCTCGTCATTTTATACATCTTGGTAAGCAATGTAAAAAAAAAACCAAAAATAAATCTGTGCAGACCGGTATGCTTTAAACGAACACACCCACTCACTCAGTCACACACAAAAATATTATTCTCCATAACATATATCCTAACCTATTTTTTGTCATTTTCTCTCTCTTTTTTTTATACAAGTGCAAATCTTCAAGTTTTATGAGCAAAAATCTTATTATTTTATATAGCTTTTTATAGAAACTTTTTTTTAAAGAAAGAAAGAAAGAAAAAGAAAAAAAAAACAGAAAAAAAAAAACAGTGTTTGTCTTCAAAGAGAATTTTGTCTTTTTCTGATACGGTTTAAACAAACAGGACGGTCCCCCATTATCTCAACTACCTCCATGTCCAGTTTTAGTCATACACACAAACACACATTTTTATATATTATGTGGGAATATTTCTGAATCCATACCACATACCTATAACATGTAAAACCTTCTTTAAAAAAAAAAAAACAGCAAAAAAAAAAAAAAACCCTATCTATATACCACCTTCATAAAGTGCATTAGTTTGAATAAGGTGCTTATTGTGTAAGTGCCAGAAGTTTAATCACCCCCAAGTATCACCCCCCCACCCCCCACCACCACTACAGAGGAAGCCTGAAGCTGTAACGGGTGTTAAGGAGCAACACTACTCTATTTACACCCAATTTATACTTTAGCTGCAGTTTCCTCTCCACACACCCCCACTCTCTGTTTATCCTGGCTCTTCAACCCGCCCCCCACCCCCCAAACCCCAGCAGTGCACATTGGACTTGCGGAGTCTGATTAGTTGGACCCGCGGAAAAAGGCCTCAGGTAGCTATTGCTGTGGACTCAGTAATCCTCCACCATCTCCATCTCACTCAGGCTCATCCGATCCGCTGCACCATGGAATGAGTAACCTACACACACACACACACACACACACACACACACACACACACACACACACACACACACACAGACACACAGACACACAGACACACAGACACAATGAAACCACTAGGGTTAGGAAAGGACTAGGGTTATTGTTTTCAAAGAATATAGAGATACCTTGAAACCTTACGATATTTCGATTAGATCATCATAGCGTGAAACCATAACAACCCTACCGAGAACTATAGTATTTAAGAAATACTGAATTAACATCCAGTCCATGGGTTTAGACCATAAACAATGTGGGGCAGAAATACCCCTTCTATCACTAAATAGGGACTACCATGTAGAGGGTGCATACATATTGTGCATAGCATAACAGATGGGCTACAGTCAGTAATCTTAGTCCTACAAAGAGCACCTATTATTGTATCTATTATCGACTGGCAACACAGTATACAACACAGAAACTGCTTTAAGTAAGACTGTATAAAGATAGAGAGACAAGCAAGTGTACCTAAAATGCTAGGATCAGAGTGCAGCATCATGGGCTGTTTCTTCTTCAGTTTCCCAGCCTGGTCATAGCCCATCCCTCCCTTCCCAGAATGCACTGCCTGGAACATGGACTGCAAAGCAGCAGGGTTCATACCTCTCATAGAATCCTGGACAGACAAGGAGAATGAAGAGATATAGAGATCACATGATCAAAAGTACAAAACAGTACAGTAGTCACCTGTGCACAAAAATTAGATTAGATGATTCTTTTAAATGGAACGGTTAAATTTAAAGACGATCATTTTTAAGATGAAAAGATGACAAGGCTACATGACTGCAATATACTATAATATGCCTAACTGCACCAGAGGACAGTGAGCCTCCTCTACCCTAACTTGGTGTGTGTGTGAGCTTTCCAGTGTGAATAAATTTTATATATATAATCCAGTCTGTATTTTTGTGATTGCTTCATACAGCTGGTGGTTTATGTAGTTGTGCTGAAGTGTTATCAGGGTCCTTTAGCACTTGAGAAAACATGAGGAGACTTCTAAATTAGAAGTAAAATGATACATGAGTTCTATTTTTTTATACAGCTTACAAACAAAAATATTACTCTTGTTGGCAATTTCTCTTCCAGAACTATTGCCAGAACCCAAAAAATGGTCATACTGCACTTTTTTTCCTGAGCATCATCAGAACCTTTTCTGCATCACTCAGCTCTTTTACTGACAGCATAACCACTGGGAAATGGCAGTGGATGAAGCACTATGTCTGACAGCGAGGGGAGGGTCGCCACTTAGAAAGTTTGTGACAGGGGCTTCGGAGCGATATACTAAAAATTTTAAATAAGGGATTATTTTTGGTCAGAGGCCTCAAAATATCCATTTTTATACATTCTTAATAAATTCCAATAATGTATTGGTAAGCAATGCAAAAAGTGCTTCTTAACCTAAGCAAAAACTGGGACAGTGTTTCCATTGCATCAAAGACATGATGTGTTTTGGTGAAGCAACATAAACCTGAGAAGGAGCCATCAAAAGAATCCTACTGGACACATGGAGATTAGTAACATTTGTTCTATAAGCAAAGCATTTGTCCTTTGGATGATGCTGTAGATGGACCTCTCGAAATACAGTGGGGGAAATGACAGCAAATGACACAGCAAAAAAGTATTGAACATGCTAAGAAAAAGCAGTTCTCCAAGGCAAGGAACCAACTGAAATCCACAACCTTTGAACTGAAAATCTGATCTGATGTCATTTATGCAGATGTATAGAAAATTCTGAAGGGTTCACAAACTTTCAAGCACCCCTGTATTCTTCAACCACAAACACTGTACATTTAAATTCTGCAGAGTATTAATTCTAAACCAGTAATTTTTTATTTGTTCATAATGCGGTTTAGGTGTTTTACCTGCAGAGGAAAGCTGTTCATGGTCAGTCCACCCACCTCCTTAGAGAGCTGGCGAAGAGGAGATAAAATGTTAAACATAAATCACACACACAGACTTTAAAATTACTGGCATCCTTGAAAAAAGTTTTCATGAGATTCATTTGTGGTTAGTTGAAATATGCGAGGGGATATCTTTTAGAAGAATAGTGTTCATCTCTCCAATACAGTTCACGAGCAAGTAAAAATCTATGCTACGAGGCATGTGGTGGACCCAACACCTTACAAACTTGATTCAATCTTTATTTTGTCTTTCGTCTACAAGTAGTTTATATAGCTGTTTAAGTTTGAATCATTATGTCTATGTAATTAATTTCAATCATTTTTAGATTCTTTTGAATGGTGCCAATAATCCTGGACTTGACATTTTAGTCTGGATAAAGAACATATTGCTAAATAATACATAACTGATTAGAGCACCATCTCTTTATCTTATGTAAAACCTCACAGACCTGCTGCTGCCTCTGATGGTTGGCTTTCTGTTTGGCACGGCGCTCCAGAAACTGCTTGGCAAACTCTTTGGCTTCCACAGTGTCACCTAGATAGGAGCGGATAAAGTCCAGTACCTCGTACGGCGACTCCACCTCCTTCAGATATGCCACAATAGTTGCCACTGAGAGAGAGAGAGAGAGAGAGAGAGAGAGCGCGCGAGAGAGACACATAGAAATCACATAAGAAATAATAACACACTAAAACACAGAACACACAGATAGCCAAAAAAGCATAAAGGAAGGTAAAATAAGAAATAGTGAAATAACTGAAAAAAGAGGTGTGTTTACCATCCAGGGAGGAGTTGGAGTTGTTGGCAGAGGTGTTAAGGGCATGTAGCATCTGCTCGCACCATGTGGTAAAGCCATCCTGAGCCTTCATACCCTGCAAGAGCTTCAGTAAGCGGTCCTCATCCTCAGTCCGTTTGCGGCGATTCATCATCATGTACTGATCACTAAAGAGAAACCTTTATGAGAACGGTTTTACACAGAATACTCCAATAATGGCATATTCAATATAAATCTGGATCACCTGTTGGTGAGGATGTGTGAGTGTGTAGTACCTGAGTGAGGGGCTACTGCGGCTGTTCTTCAAGCCCATGCCACTGCGGAGGGCACTCTGGTTCTTTAGGGCCTCGTCCCAAACCCCCATGCTGCCTCCTGAGGGACTGCTGCCACCAGCTGCCTTCCCATCCATGCCAGAAGAACTCCACAGACTCTCTGTAGCCCACTGCAAAGGAAAAGACAACACAAAAAATAATTACATTTAAATACATGCCAAATAAAAGCATCAACATAATTTTTTAATGACACATTGTTTTGCTACATATAGGATGCAACATTATAGCTCAATGACCCAATGTAGACAGACTCCTTTTATTACAGATAATGGTCTTATTCAAAGGTGAACATGTATACATAAACACAGCCACACCTGTGACACAAGAGTTTCAAAGTAAAATGCAGAGCTGCACTTTATTCATTTTATTCGAAGCTTAATAATTATTAATATAATATTAATAATAATAATAATAATAATAATAATAATAATAAAGCTTAATAACGTGTGTGTATGAACTGGCTTACTCTCTGCTGTGGGGCTCTTTGCTGCTGTTTGTAGAGTCTCTCAGTGTCCTGTTGAATCTCCAGCGAGTTGATGGACTTGCCCTGCTTCCCCAGTCCAGGCACTGGGCCTGTGCTCCAGCCTGAGCCTGTGCTGGCAGCCCCCTGACGTGGAGCCTGCTGCAGTAACTTCATCAGCAGCTCCTGCTGCAGTACAGACAAAGAGGCAGAGACAGAGATGAAGAGAAATAATAAAATACTCACACAACTAACACAACTGCAAGCACAGTAACATTGCAGGGAAAATGAGCAAGTACCCGAAAACCCAATAAGTGGGGAAAGGTGTTCTTGAAAAAACAATGTAGTATCCTGTATGTGTCCTCAACAATAACAAGCAGCATGTCTTTAGCCAACACTGAACCTGTTAGATGGGTTGTGTTAGCCTTGCATTTACAAGACATTATTCAAGTGTTGCCAGTGTCTATTTTCACCCAACAATACACACTGAAATTTTTGAAAGACATAGACACAGCGTAGGTCTGACTGCAAACGAATAACAAAACCTCTCTTTTTATTCTATTTTTACAGTGTTAGGAAGACAGACAAAACTCCATGTGAACAGCTTTGGTAATACTTTCTCTCATGACTGCTTCATCCTATGACATTTCTGAATATATTATATATAGCTGTGTATTTTAAATGCTCATTGGTAGCATTCAATCACTATTACTTGCAAACACTCATGTACCCATGACCAAACCCTAACTGGCTGACATTATAATTTGTCTGAGTAATAAAAATAGCTCTAGCCATAACACCTCCTTGGGTGTGTAATGCAAGAGGTGGCATGATTTAGGAATGAGTAGAAAGCAAAGTTAAAAAAACAAACAAACAAACAAACAAAAAAACATCAAACCCATCAAGACAATTTTAAATCTAAATTAAAATTAAATTAAATAATCGTCCCCTGACTATTGATGTCTCTATACACGGCTTGGACCACGTTACCGCATTAGAGACTGTTGGCATTCCTCACCTGTTTGCGCCTGAAGAGCTCTTCCTCCTCTCTCCTCTTCTGTTCTTCCTGCTGCTGTCTCCTCTTTTCATCCCTTCTTTTTCTCTCTTCCTCTTCCCGCTTAGCCCTGAGTTCAGCCTCTCTTCTCTCCTGGAGCTGAGCCACACACAGATATACAGTGTTAATTGAACTGTAAGTTAATACTCATGTTGTTAATACTGTTCAGTCTGCAGAGGGCGCTGTTCTCACCTTCTGAAGCTGTTCAAGAGTTGGACCCTGAGTAGAAGAATTCATTGTTAAGTCCCATAGACTGGCCTCACCACCTAAAATAAAGGGAGATAACCTTTTTAAAAAATGCTGCTCTGACAATATGTGCAAAAAGCAAATGAGTGAAGTAACCTGCAATACGAAAATCTGTGTGTTTACCTGTCGGCTGTGAGGCTGAGGTATGCATATCCCACATGGACCCTGTATCTGGCACTGACAGTGATCTGTTCATCGAAGGCATCATACCCTGCTCTCCGCACCTACACATACCACAAGTTGAAATTTTAAAAATCATTCTAACAGTACATATATACACGAGTAACAAATATGAGTGGTCTAGAAGTAACAGGCCAATAGCACCTAAAAAACTAAACTTCACCTGCGATTTCTAAAATAGTTTCCCACATTTCCAATATTACACTAAAAGCATTTAAAATACTACTAAATAACTCTGACCATTTTAACCTTGCTGTCCCTGGTCATTTGTTTTCTGTAATCCTCCATTTAAAATGTTAAGACCGCCGCGCACTCCAAAATGCCTTCTAATTTTGACATCAAGTATGCTTAAGCGATGATATAAGCCAACACTATCCTGTTATGTGTAACATGATATTGCGAGCAGTTCTCCAGAGCCCAGATCTGACCCCATATTCGATTTGGAACACTTAATCTAATCTCCAAGGAAATAAACTCAAATTCCATCTATACATTGCTTCCCAACTAAATGTCCCGCCCTGCTCAAAAATACACAAAGTTTCAAAATCATGTTCTTGTTGTCAATAACTTAACCTGAAAGATGGCTTTTCTTTGTGCTCCGTTTTTCTGTGTAGAGAAATTGATGGGTGTGATGACAAATTGACTCTTATAAGAGCTCCAAGACAGAAATCCAATGAGACTGACAGGAACTTTACCTCTATGCAAACAAAGATCAAAAACAGACAGGTCTAGAGCAAAGAGACATTTCTGCCTCAACACACCTGTTAATAAGTTGGAAAAACTGATGCTGTTGCAGTTGCTGGTAGAGAGCAGCCGTAGCAATCTCTTGCTGCTTCTTCAGCCTGTCCTGATCCAGATTACACTGATGGCACACACATATACACAGGGATTAATATCTGTAGTCTATAAAGGGGAGATGGATTATACACAGAGAGATCATAAGGAATGATTCCAACAGAAGATTAAGTTAAACTGCATTTAAAAATCATACTAACTTTACACCACAGTGCTGCTGAAACCTTAAATCGGAAGGTATTGATTCATTTTCTAAAAAACCCCAAAAAACTCCATTACAGTGTCAGTTGGAATTAAAAACCTCGGATTTATATAAATGCGCTTGTTCCAATACGTTATTGTTTCAGCCAGTTCACAGGAACTTCTACGGCAGATGCTTCACATAATTTAAGGCTACGAATTAAAGGGTGAAAAAATGTGTTATTTATCAAAAGACAAAATATATAACTTTAGATGTGAAAGCTTTCGTTAAGTGGATGTTAATTTGATAATTGATGGAAAGAATCTCAAGTGTCTGCACTTTCCCTCCACTTTCCTCTTTTCAGGACTGAGCTTTCCGATTTTTTAGTAACATGAGAAGCTGCAATTTTTTTTATTGTCTCATTAAGTTTGAGAGAGAGAGAGGGGCTGTTGAGGGATTGACTGTACTCAAGAAAGTTATCCTGTGGATGTGCAACATTAAATGTACCTGAAGACATAAAAAGTATGATGCGTCTTTGATGAAGAAATTAAAAATGTTAATTTTTAAAGTACTCCAGGAAAATAATTAAAATCAACAATAACACCACAGCTACCTCCGTATACCAGCACACCACAAGGTATTTTATTCCTTATGCAAGTAATGGATAGAAGATAAATGCAGTGGCCTCTTAATATGTACCCTTTCCCTTGGGTAGAACTGGAAGAGTGTGATTTTTGTGTTTCTGTGCATGACTGAATATGTATACTCACCAGCAGAGGCGGTGGGGAGGGGCCAGGTGCAAAGGGCACCCGCCCCCACATCTTAATAACATCTCCCAGAGGCTGGAAGCCCTCGTCACAACCACGCTTCACCAGCAAAGACATGCTGAAGTAGCCTGCCTGGAACCACTCACACATTTCCACTGTGCTAAAGGGGCCTACAGTGAGCCAGACAGGACGACAACACAAATAATATTATAAAAGAATACTTCAAAGGGCGTTTAGAGGCATTTCAAAAGGGGTCATGTGACAGAAACTGTGGAAAACTATTTAAGGGATCATTGAGTGATCTGATTACTTCAGGTGTTTCCCCCTTAATTATGCACCACATTTGTAGTGCATATTAATGGACATTCCCATGTACTGGTACCAGTTTAGGTACCAGTTTACTCAAAACTCTTATAATGGATATCTAAGGGAAGAAAATAAACGTTCTGAAACACTGAAGAATTAAGTGTTCTATAAAAACCATTAGAAGGCATTTGAAAATCTTAATTTTAAATCAGTATAAATGTGTCTTTTCCGAGGAAAGAATTTTGAGTCATGTGTCATGACTGTAATAGTGTAGGTCTGACTACACACGAATAATAAGTAAGTAACCTGAATTACTCTTTATTCTATTTTTACAGTGTAATGAAGACATAAAACACCACTTGAACAGCTTTGGTAATACTTTCTCTCGAGACTGCTTCAGCCTATGATGTTTCTGGGCATGTTATATATAGCGCTGTGTATTTTAAATGCTTATTGGTAGCATTAAATAACGTCCCTTAGAGTTTCATAAGCAAGTTTTGAGTAAATGTGTTTCCTGTTCTTAACCTGGTAGAGGGTACTGTGTCACCCTTCTTTTCAAATGCAGTGTATTAGAATAGAGGCTGAAAGACATTAATTATCCATTTCCGCTTGCGTGGTATGTGCATGTACATGTACCTACCCTGAATCTCTCCCTGTGGGTCTTTGTAGAACCACTTCATGGCAGAGTCGTGGGAGAGAGGTAGGGCGGCTGCAGTGTTTCTGCTCTCCTGCAGTGTTTGGGTGAAACACTCTTCTTCCAGAGATGTGTCCTGAAGAGCTGCAACCATTTTCTCTGCCTCCTGTGTGAACACACAAATCACAGCAACATTTGGGATTTTTAAAAAAAAAAATGTATTAAACAATACTAAATTTTCTACACACACACACACACACACACACACACACACACACACACACACACACACACACACACACACACACACATACATACACACACACATACATACACACACACATACATACACACACACATACATACATACACACACACACACACACACACACACACACGGTAGTATCTACAAAGTGAAGCAGTGATAACTGGAAGGTCGACAGAACACAGCTTATACACATGCAGGTTATGTCTAGTCAAGGTGAGTATAAATTTTCATTTGCTGGAACATTGCCACAGTGTATTAGAAACTTTCCAATACCTGCTGCAGGTGCTTCATGCCCTCATCATCCTCAGGGTCGCCCCCCGTTGGTGGGAGGTCAGTAGCAGCAGAGGAAGAGGAAGGAGGGGATGAAGGCAGACTGGAGGAGGCACTAGGACTCAGCTCAGACACAGGATCTGATAACACTATAGCACATACAGACAGAAGACAACACATTTGCATTAAAAATAGTTATTTACAGTTACTAGATAATACAAGTGACTACATAGAAAAGTATCCAAAATGATTCAGCTAATATTTGGGATGCACTGCTCTAACACCAAGTACCAATGTTAGACTAATAATGAACAGAAACACTGGAAAATGTCAAATTGATTTGATGCAAATCCAATTCAGTCTTTTTCAAATATAATGCATAATATAAGTAAGGAATAATTAGAAAATAATGTGCAACCCCGAGGTTGTAATGCGGGGTCAATTATTCCGCTTATACCACAGTTACCACACCTCAAGACATTTTTCAGATGTTTGTGTGTCAGGTTCTTTTCCTTCAAATGCTTCTGTGAGGAAATAACTTATTACGCGTCCCATCTCAAGCCTCCGTTGCTAATTACAAAACGTCATTTGAGAGCTAGTAACAGAGGCTTGAGCCACTGATCTGCAGTTACTGGAGAGGGGGAGAAAGAGAGAGTGCGAGAGCGAGGAGATAAAAAAAATTTTCCCGTTGAATGCTGATAACAATAGAACAAACAAATAAATAAATATCAATAAGCCTGCTTGTTCACAAGGTTTTTCTTGTATTACTGCAGAAAATAAAACGAATAATAATAATAAAAAAAAATGTATACTTGTTTACCGGCTTATTTACCATGCTCCCTCACGTGCTCTCTCTTTTTTTCTTGCTCTTGGTCTCTCCCGTAACTGCATATCAATGGCTCAAGCCTCCGCTTCACCTCATAGCCACATTATTTTTCTAATAATTAAACAGCCTGTCGTCAATTATTCCTTACTTTTTTCTGGAAAATAGAAATTGTCGGTGTTTGTTGTTAAATGTGTGTGCTGTGGTGGACAGTAGGCTAACTTTTGTTATTTCAGTTAACTTGGCAAAGTGATATGGAACTGTAAGGCGGGCAAAACCTGACTAACTACTTTAGCTGTACATTTACTGAAAATGAACTGCACACCGCAGAACGTCTGTCAGCCAATCAGAATCTAGAAATCAACAGTGCTGTCGTATAATATAATGTAATATGATTTCATTTCCTATCCTATCATTAGCCAGAGGACTAAAAAAAAATTTAAATAGTAATCTAGCATCAACACGTTTTGCAATTATTAACATGAATACATTTCATATTAGGATCAGTACTGGGCTTCATCTGCTACTCACAGCACTGATATTGGCATATCTAAAATGGGGGAAAAGTACTGGTATATTCATAATATTACATTTTAAAAGTAATAAAAAGGAGAAGTGTGGAACTATGCACCGAGTACCTTCACTTGGCATCTTGCTGGGCATGGCAGGTATGGGCTGAGGATCCTCCAGACAAGTGGGGGCAGCAGTGGGCATGGGCTCGGCCTGAGGAGCAATGAGGGACATGGAGGAAGGAGAGGAGGGAGGGAGAGATTTCACCTCTACCTCACACACAGCTGCAGAGTCGGTCTCATCTAACCATGGAGAGGGAAGAAGGTGAAACGGTGAGTATGATCACTGCTAAACAATAATTGGGCTAGAGCTGCAACAACAAGTTGATATGATCAATAATAATCGATTACAAGAATCATCGTCAACGAACCTCATTACTGATCAGTTCGTCTGCGCATGACACGGGGTATATTTACTCACTACGTTACTTCTGATCCAAACACACGATTCAGAGAGTAAATACTAAAGTTGTGTCCGAAATAACGTACCGTACACTTACATTATGCACTGTGTACTCTTCCGACAAGTTTATGAATTTTAGAAGGGTAATCTCTCAAATGCAACACTAGCATGATGTTAAATGCACGCAATACAACGCCACTAGCTTTAGCAGAATACGCAGAGTCAATGAAAATGACTTTGTTCAATTTACTGTTTGTCACCATTACCTTTTATGCTCAACATGACCTCAACCACCAACAGACGGAGGCGTAATCATCGAGTGACAGCAGAAAAAAAGCATATGACCCTCTAAGTCCTCAAAGGCAGGGGAGCATTTTATATTAAACACAGTGAAGATCAAATTTAAAAAGCGGAGCTCATGTAGCACAGAAAAACGGCAGTGATGCACTAGCACAAACATGTTTACATCCAAAGTGCTACATGGTCTGGAAGGGCTTGGTGAAACTGGTGCGAGTTGCTTAAAAGGTTTAGTTTAATTCAAGTTTGTCATCATTATATGCTGTATTTGTGCTTACAGTGTAACTTCTGTAGGAGGGAGGGATGTGTTAGTAACGAGGCCACATTGCTCCTGACTCGCAGTGTAGACGCGGTGATAAACAGTATAACGCAAGTACGATCTGTGATGTCCAATTAAAACAGTGTGATCAAAGTAAACGCAAGTAAAGCAATAGGCTTAAAGGCAGTGAGGTACCGAAAGCATACGGTGCAATCAAAGGGAGATTATATTATTAATTTATGACTGTAGTTTAATTATCAGCGCTTTTTTGTGCATCCATAAAAACAATGCATAAATGTTTTATACACACACACACACACACACACACACACACACACACTAAAGTGGAAATTGCTAAATAACTTTAGTGTTTATTTTAAATAGAACACAAATAGAATTCTTTCACTTAAAATATAACTCCCCACTGCAGCGGTCTTAATGGGCAGCGTTTCAGGGTTTTTCAAATCAGTATATCTGTGTTTTGTTACGAAACAGGGACTTAAATTTTTACAACGCTGTATTTTCTCCTTGGCTTGGTTCACTTTCACAAGACAACATTTCAAAGCATACCAAAATGTGTTCATTTCCAAATTCAGTTATTTAGTCCTAAATGAGGTGTTCATACTCTGAGGACAATTTCCATTTGCATGAATTCATTGCTCTATGGAACAAATAGATGAAATATGTGGCACATTGAATTAATTGCTTGCCAATTATATGATTGTTCTTGAGTTCAATAGTCAGTTATTCATTCTCAAGAAAGTAGTCAGAGGAAATCTGGTTTGTCTGTTTTCATATATATCTGTGTATTTCTGTAAATTTGGTTGTGAAGGTCATGAGTTCAAATGCCAGTACCACAAAGCTGCTACTACCGAGCCTTTGAGTAAGGCCCTTAACCCTCAACTGTTCAGTTGTATAAATGAGAATGTAAGGTCACTCTGGATAAGGGTGTCCGCCAAACGCCATAAAAGTAAATGGATACTATACCAGCTGAGGTACGATATGGTTACGGTATCGTGACAGCCCTATATAATATAGGGCTGTCATAACCATATCTTACTTCAGCTGGTATGTATACACCGTATATATATATATATATATATATACACATACATACATGCATACATACATATATATATATATATACACACACACACACAAACAAACAAACATATTTTATTTATACATACACACACACACACATTTTATTTATACACACACACACACACACACACACACACACACACACACATATATATATGAAACAAAAAAAATAAAAAATAAATAAAAACACATACATACATAAACACCAACTTTCCCTCTTACCTCTCTCGGCTTTATCTCCAAAACTACCGTCTTTGTTCTCTCCATCAGTACCACACTCGTCCTCATCTTCTAGACCTTGAAAATCAAACTCCTCCTCTGGAATAGGGTCCTTAGAACCCTTCTGAATGTGTGCATGTAATATTTTTGAGAGACATAGGAAGACATAAGCAGGTAGAGAAGAAAAACACAAAAAAGTCTTAGCATGTAACATTTGTACAACACTTAAAATATTAAGCTACACACAGAGAATGTCACACACTCAAACACACCTTGATGGGCATGAATGCTCCAGAGGAGTCAAAGGTACCCATCTCTCCTTCTTCTTCATCAGTGCACCACTCCGGCAGTCCATCTCTCTCGTCCTCTGCTCCTTCACTTCCTGCTCTCCTCCTTCCTCCCTCACTCCCAAAATCAAACTTTTTACGGCGAACCTCACCATGTTCCCGCCAGCCTGCTGAACGGGGGCCACCATCTTTCCAAGACAGAAATTCAAACGTGAAGGCTACATATTATAGCATCAGACTGCCAATATTAATGGGGAAACGTGAAACATACTCATTGTGCACTTAAATTTTATTCTTTCTTTCGTGTTTGTGCGCATGTGTACGTACCATCTCGACGTGAGCCAGCCAGTCTCCAGCTGCCTCCTGGGTCTCCACCTTCCTCCTGCTCATGCTCCTCTCGCAGTGTGCGCCAGTTATCACTGTCTGAACGCATGAACTCTTTCCTTCCCCCAGAGGCCACTTCCTCAAAGCCAACACGCAACCCCTCCCTACGCAGAGGCTTCTCAAAGCGCCTCTCACCCCTACACACACACACACACAAAATGAGAGATTAAACAAAAACAAAAAAAAAGCTCTGACAACTTGAATGTGGTATGCCACTTCTAAATTTAGACAGATTCATCAGACAGTGAGACTGAAGCTCTATTCAAGTGATTCACGTGCTTAGTTTTACCACAGGAATAAAGTATCTGGACAATTTGTGCTCACTACCACAGATGTATCCCTAATGTACAGGTCAGGCCTATTACAGGTTGAATCATCACATTACTGTGAGGCTTATTTAAACAAATCTATTATTAATGAGTGAGCTCTCAGTTTGGCCAAATACCAAATTATACATGTTCTTAAGACTTCTTATAAAATACCGAAATTGCTAGTTTGTACATATTTAGCAGTCTCTTAAATCATAGCGCATTAACAGGTAAACAAAATCAATATTTTGTCATTTGTGTGTTAAAAGCACAGTTTTCCATCTAATCTGTTCCAGAGTGGCTGTATATAGAAATGCTGAGGATGGTCATACCGGTCGTCCCAGCTCTGGCTACGGTGGATCTCTCTAACACTCCTACTGAAGCCCACCTCTCCATCCTCAGTACTTCTTTGGTAGAACCCACTCTCTCCACGGCCCCTGCCTATACACACAAACACACCAATTTCTTACACCTAAATATATAATGAATCACAGTACAGAGAAAAGTATGTCTGCAAGTCTTTACACAGAAGTTTAAAATGGCGCTGCAAATAAATACTTACTCTAAAAGGTCCATCACTGAACAATTAAGTCCCATCACATTTCGTGTGCTTATCTTTAACTTTGTGTTTCTTTGACACTGAACTCTCTCAAACTCTACTGCTAGATAGTATAAACCTCACACTCATTGGTCCACTTATCAATAATCTGGGTTTTCCCTTGTTCACTCACCTCGGCCACCTCTCACACTGCCTCTGCCACGGGCCACACTAGCAGGAATGGCCCCACCCCCTTTACCCATAAGCCTCAGCACAGCCACACTATTGACAGACATTGAAAAATTCCGCTGCAGAAAAAAATCGAGACGGAAACATTGTTACAACCAGGAATACAATGGAATATCACATCACAAATCATAAACCTCGGAAAAGTAGAAACTGATCGACTTTTTTTTTTGTCTGCGCATAAGTATACTGGATGTTTACAGGGAGAGTGATGGTCATGTGTGTGTTTGGAAAATAAAAAGTTATAGTGTGACCTAATTTTCTCCGTTTTCTTTCAAAGAAAGACACCACTATGAAGTGTGTAGTGTGTGTGCATGCTTCTAACCTGTTCTTCCTCAGTTAGAGGCACCAGTGCCAGAGGTTGCTGAGGCTCATCCTGCAGAATAGCAGCAAACACCTTATCCTGCATGTCCTCTGGGATCTACACACAACAAGACAACAAAAAGAGGCTCATTAATCCAACCCATTTAACTTAACCAACATTTAGTACAACAATCGATATTACTGAGCTGCCATGATGCATTTTAGACTGTTCTCAGGTCATTTAGGCACATTACTGCATATATCCACAGTGCTGTCAGCTTCCCTATATATATATATATATATATATATATATATATATATATATATATATATATATATATATATATATATATATATATATATATATATATATATATATATACACACACACACACACACACACACATACATACACACACACATAAGTGGAGATGGATAGATAAATAGATACAGAGTCTGAACACTCTGCAATTCTGTGTCAACTCAAATCACACAGGGACATGAATAAACAAAAATGATGCAATCACAGGGTGGGGAGATTATTTTCCTATAACAACTTGCCGTTGTTTGTATTATACCTCTCATACCACAGCAATTTGCCATGCCATCATTTCTTTTATCATCTTGATGATGAACAAATAAAAGTGTTTAAAGTAGATTTTTTTTTTTAGATTCTTTTATTAGCGAGTGGAGTGTATGCTATACAAATCACTGCAAGTTAGTTACTATAGAAACAACAATACAGTGCCCTCCACTAATATTGGCACCCTTGGTAAATATGAGCAAAGAAAGCTGTGAAAAATTGTCTATTGTTTCACCGTTTGAGCTTTGTTAAAAAATATTCACAAAAATACTCTACACCCATGGATATCAAACAATTGCAAACACAACAGGTTTGTCCCCCCAAAATATCTTTGTTAAATATATGTGTGCCACAATTATTGGCACCCGTACGAATTCATATGACAAAAATATATTTGAAGTACATTTCCATTGATATTTAAAAACATTTTGGTACACCTGGGTGACTAGGAACAGGAAATTGTTCAACCATGACTTTCTGTTTCACAGGGGGTATAAATACAAGGTGACACTGACCAAATTTCCTTAGTAATTCATAACAATGGGTAAGACCAAGGAATATAGCTGTGATATGTAACAAAAGGTTGTTGAGCTTCACAAAATGGCAAGTGGCTATAAGAAAATGGAAAAAAACATTGAAAACGCCCATTTCCAAACTGGAAATGTTATGAATCAACCTGGAATTGCACGTGTGTCTATATTATCTCAACACACTGGGAAGAGGAAGGTTTGAGTGGCCAAAAATCTCCAAGGATCGCAGCTGGAAAATTGTAGAAGTTAGTTTCATCTTGGGGTCAGAAAATCTCCAAAACGAAGGTCACCTATATCACCACAAGTTGTTTGGAAGGGTTTCAAGAATAAAGCCTCTACTCTCATCCAAAAACAAACTCAAGCGTCTTCAGTTTGTCAGACACCACTGGAACTTCAAATGGGACCGGTTTCTATGGTCAGATGAAACCAAAATAGAGCTTTTTGGCAATAAACACCAGAGGCAGTTTTAGGGCACACAGAGAGGTAGCCATATGGAAAAGTACCTCATGCCCACGGTTAAATATGGTGGTGGCCCTTTAATGTCTTGTGGCTGTTTTTCTGCCAGAGGACCTGGACATTATGTTAGGATACATGGCATCATGGACTCTATCAAACATCTATAGATATTAAATGAAAACCTGACTGCCTCTTCCAGAACGCTTAAAATGAGTCATGGTTGGATCTTCCAGCAGGTTAATGATCCAAAACATACCTCAAAATCAACACAAAAATGGTTTACTGACCAACATAACTGACCAAGAATCAACATCCTGCCATGGCCATCCCAGTCCCCTGACTTGAAACCCATAGAAAACCTGTGGAGTGAACTGAAGAGGAGAGTCCACCAGCGTGGACCTCGAAATTTGAAGGATCTGGAGAGATTCTGTATGGAGGAATGATCTCAGATCCCTTGCCATGTATTCTCCAACCTCATCAGGCATTATAGGAGAAGACTCAGAGCTGTTAAATTGGCAAAGGGAGGTAGCACAAAATATTGACTAAAAGGGTGCCAATAATTGTTGCACACTGAATGTGTGTTTTGTTTTCAATTGTTTGATATCCATGAGAGCAGAGTATTTCTGTGAATTTTTAAACAAAAGATAAAAAGGTTAAACAAAGACAAATTTTCACAGCCTTATTTCCTCATATTTAATACGGGTGACAATATTAGTAGAGAGAGCATTGTATATTAATATAAAACTATACTTGGCCTTTCAGCCAGCACTACTACAGAGCTGCCGTTTTAGAAAATGAATCATCCGAGTTGAGAATTCAACAGTGCTTGGTATAATGTTAATACATTTACTATTATGGTAGCACATTTACCACTTAATTAGGACATACACGACATTGACATAGTTTGTAAACATATTAAAATCTATGGTCTTGATAAATGCAGAACTGAAAAAACACTCACTTTTTACACTTATTTTCAACTAATTTATATTATTTCCAGTCACATGCACAATTTAACATTACTGAGTGAATCTTTTCACTGCAACTGAAGCCCTAACTGGATCCAAAAATCCACATCTGCAGAGAGTCAGTGCTCCCCTGAGATCCTCCAATGAAAATGAATATTTTCCGATTTCGTCATTTGTTGGCTGCAGTGAAAAGACTCCGTTCTGAATATAAAGGTAAAACCAACTGTAGAATGTCGGGAAGCTGCTCACCTTGTTGTCTTTGACATAAAGTGCTAACATCTCCTCTCGGCCGTAGCGATACTCGGCCAGCTTGTACTTTGGCATAGCGGGAGAGGGAGGAGGGGAAGTCACACTGCCTCCACTGGAAAGTGCACGGAGCCTGGAGGTAAGGTGGAACAAAAGCGTAAAAGAATGGGGGGGCAGGGGGGGGGTGAATTAGAAGGAGTGAGGGAAAAAAAAACAAGGGGGAAAAAAACAAACTTACAGGACAAGTTTCACAAGAATATTTATAAATTCCACACCTGGAAGGTTCACAGAAATATTTTCACAAACTTATCAGAGCCAAGTGTGTCCCCTTTTATACACACATTCAAATAGCTTTAGATGAAAAGGGGAGCTTTATAAAAGCACATCAGCTCTGCAGTGCACATGTCAAGCACAGGAATAATCTTGTGCTGGCCAGAGATCAACTATGCACACAGCAGTCCTTGGCCCATTAGAGATGGCCTAGCACCAGAAAACAGGCCACACCTTACTGTCTAATCTCTGTATAAACATTTACGAAAGCAAGAAACAGAGGGAAGGAGAGAGAGAGAGAGAGAGAGACGGAAGAAGTGAGTGAGAAACAGAGAGTGCAAGACTTGATTCACGCTGTGAATCAATGACTACAGTTTAAACATAACTGTAGTGTATGTTTAAGTGTATAAACATTTAACCAACATGAGAAGAATGGGAGTTATTTAAAAAGTAAAAGTGAAGGGAGTATTAGCAAAGCAACAACAATCACACAATGAGGAAATGGGGGGGGGGGGGGGGGGGGGCAGTGAATCTTATTTCAAAATTGTACCATTCTGGGCCGAAATTGAGTGTCTCTGCGGTCATATTCCTCCCTTCCTCTCGGAGCTGAATCTATTTAAAACCAGAAAGAAAACAAAACCCGCACACAAGTCAGCAGAGATGTCAACAAGCGAAATTGCACCTTTTGGTGTAAATTGCATAACAAACTTACAAATACACTGCAACTGCAATTGTTTAAGTCAGTCAGAAATAAATAATGGATTGCACAGTGAGACACTACACATGATCATGAAAGCAAAAACATGTTTGCTGAGAGCACTTACCCTGTCCAGGGGAGCGGAGCAGGCAAGACTAGGCTGGACCAGGCTTAGGTGAGAAGGCTGAGTGGTGTGCGTGTGTGTGTATGTGACAGAGTGTGGATTGTGTATGAATGGATGTGTATTTTAAGATTTCCAAAGAAAAGAGAAATAGCTGCCTTATACTGGGCGTGTACAGGAGGAAAAAGGACAAATCTGTTCAAATCTGATGTGAAAACTCCTGTTCACAGCCCAAAAAACTAAACAAATAAAAACATTCCCCAAAAAAAAAAGAAAAAAAAAAAAGAAAAAAAAAAAAGTTGGAAAAATGCTGAAAAAAAATAATAAAAATAAAACACTAACAATAATCGTGTGACGACAGCAATACTTTGATACTGACGATAAAATCCAAGTAGAGCTGCAGAAATCTAACGCAACGATCGTTGATATTTGACCAAAATTTGATCAGCTGGCAACACAGCTGTCTAAAGCAGGTGACCGTGACTCTCTTCCTCAAGTCTTCCCTTCCTTCTCTTCTCTCCCTCGTTCCTCCTCCTCCGCCTCCGCCTCGTCTCCCTCAGGTTGAAACGCTGTATGACCAGGCCCCGCCAGTCAACCCCTCACGCTGATGACTTTGCTCCCACCTCTGTGCACAAAATAAAAACAATACCACATGAAATCCATGCTCAGCAAACTTTTCACTGAAATCATCCAATTAAAATGAAAAGCGAGCTTATGTGGTTTAAAAACTACAGTTTGTAGAGAAACGCTTCAGATCTGAGTTTCCGCTAAGAAATGTTGGTGGCCGGCCAACGCGTCCGGGAATGATAAAGTTTATCGGACAAACTGGAAAAAAGAACCCGTCATCGCACTTGTGTTTATTTTGCACTGTAACATTTTGGACTATGAATAGTATGCGATTGACTATGAATAGTATGGATTAGCCCGAGTTTTACTTGTGATTGTATTTGTCTGTTTTCAGTACCTCCCATAGCGAGCAAGCGAGCGAGGGATAGAGGACCAGCACAAAAGACGTGTGTGCATGCATGTGTGTGTGTGTGGTTGAAGAATGCAAATCAGAGTACAAGTTACAGGAGAACACCGAGACATTAAGTGTGCAATAGTGAACGTCCTTTGTCTAATGTATGTCTGCTTTGTTTTAATATTTGTGTCCGACAGTTGTTGATTGTATCAGACATTTTGAATTTAACAGTCAAAAACCGGTATTTACAAACTAACACAAACTCCGCTTCAGATGTAGCTTGTAGAGAAACGCTTTTTCTTTGATGGATGACACTTAACCTCCTGGAACCTAAAGTAGTCATTTTCTTGCACAGTTAATGAAAGACTTAATTTTTTTTCACTAGGCTGAACTTACACTACATCAACAATTATTCATTCCCTCCAGTATTTTGCAATTGCAGAAACTAATGCAGAATGAAGGAAACTGCAATATTCACAGGAGTTTGCCCCTTTTTTTTTCTTTTTTTTTTTATTACAGCAGACTGTCTACAGATTTGAGCCAAGATGCGTTGTGTGACGCCATCACAACGCGCATTCAGACAAAGCCCGCTTTGATTCACGAGCATTGAAAATGAGCACAGCTTAAAAAGGTCTCATTTACCAACAAACATCACTGCAAAAGACTGTGCAAGACAAATCGATACCGACGCAATTTCGCCACTCAATGGCTTGACTGAATATTTAGGCCTTATTTTTTATGCAAAAACACTCTTAGTCTACTTCTGTAAAAAGCAGGGCTATTTTCGAACTGGGGGTTGAAACATAAGTCCAGGACAATCAGATCATATGTCTGAACTATCAGGTTTTATTCACCATTACCCACTGGACTGGTGCCTCAGAAGCCTGGTGATATGGTGTCACAGGTGTCTTTCCCTCCAGTCCATCAACAAGAGAAAAACTCTACACGAGAACTGTATTAATATACCTGTTACTTCTTTTTCCTCAGTTTCTTTCCATCTGCTTCTTTAACGTCATTTGTCCTTTCTTCCCTTTTCCTCCAGCATTTCTCTTTCCTCTTTCGGCCTTTCTACTGCTTCTTTACACACCTTGGCCCAAAATCCACACACAAAGCATCATAAATCAGATCCATCCAAAGCATTCTATCAGCCAGGCTTAAGGCACATGGTTCGTTTGTGGAAGTTCCAATGTAACGTGAGCAGAGTAGACGATTTTATTGCTCTACTCGCTCGGGTTAAAGAACTCAGAGCTTGCTCAGTTAATTTTGCCATTGAACCATGAACACAGCACTAAAGCATGAGCTGACTTAGTGAATTGGTATCCGCCTTTCTAATATCCATGTCTTGAAAACAGATCACTTAACAAAAACCCAAGTATGATTAGCTTTTTTTGGTAGCACTCCCTTTTCCCAACATTCAGCTCTGAATAGGTAATCCCCACAGCAATACAATATATCTTAACAAATCCAACGTAATGAACATAACTCTGCTTTAGTTTGAGAATAACATGGCCCGTCACTTTATATGGAGCTTATAATTGGCATTAATTCTGTTGCCACATGTAACTCAGGTAGCACATGTTATGAGAATATTTTGACAAGATGTGTCATTTGATTTATTTTGAACTACAAATAAAATGAAGGTTTGTGTTTACTTGGGTTCTTTCATTTTAGTAGGAATTGTGTTTGCTGGTTTAATAACTTTAAAAAAAGAAGTTAAACCATCACAGCACAAAATTTTTTTTTTTTTTAATAAATGGTAAATGTGTTTTAATCAAACAATGTGTAATGGATAGCTGCACGGTGACACAAAGACGGAGTCCGTTCCATTGAGTGGTGTTTTAATTAATGGGTAAAAACCCCAAATCAGTATAGCTAAACTATCTAAGCATATGCAGCCTAAGAATTATGCTAAGTTTTTATCTTAATGGAAGGGAAAAAAATAAAGATGAAGGGAAGGGTGTGGTTTTCGGAAGCAATAAAAAGAACAGGTGACTAGGTGAGAGGAAGTGGGATGTGGAAACGGCGGAGCTGAGGGGGGGTGTGTGTGTGTGTGAGGGATGCTCTTACTGTGGATTACAACCTTGTGGATATTGATTCAGGAGGCTGGCTTTGAAGGTTCGGAGGCACGTCATGGGTTTGAGATCCTATCTTGTAATACTCTTGTGGAGAACCAGTGTGCTTTCAAGTTCATGAACCCCTGAATATCTAAATCACCAACATTGAAGTACTGCTAATAAAGTGAACAATTTTTTTTGGTGAAGAATTATTTTCGAGTTAACTTTTTACTACCTTTTGTGTGTGCATGCAATTTTTCCTTTACGAATAGAGGCTTATTTCCTTATTGTTTCTTTTGGTAACTTTTTATTTTGGTTATTTAGGTTTTTATGAATGAAAAAGAGATCTGTATTTTCTTACAATTATTGCATGACCTGGAGATAATAATCTTCCTTTTTGAGAATTTTGAATAGCCTACTGTTTTTTCCACTGAGTGATATCCAAATTATAAATAAGCGACTGTTATTTAGACTGTCTGGTGCCCAAAACCAATACGAAAAGTACCACGCTACAACCTCCTGGAAGTGCAAACACAATGGTCCTTAGTCATCAAAGTTGCGTACGGTCAAATCTAATCGTAAAATGAGTGTACCCAAAATTCCACCGACTCTGATGTACAATGAAACTCCCATCTGGTTAGAATGTGAGTAAATTTGAGCTTACCTTTTTTAACATACTGACAAAACCAATTGCAGCGTCATCAGCAAGTATAGCAAAGTAATATTTGTTTTGGAGGACAGCTATATTTATAAACAAACCTTTAATTAAAACTCTAAAGTAGGCTTGCTGCATTAGCTGGTGTTCCCGGTGTTGGGGCCGCACGAACAATTCCATCACTTGCCCACCACCCCACAGTCGTTTTGCCTTTTTAACAGTAATAAAAATCATTTAGTTCAGTTAGAGAACGGATGATACAATTAAAAACTGAACGCGTCTGCTCAGTTCAGCATGAGCCGAATAAGTCAGAGTCGGCGCACAGACCAGCAGGAGTCGGATTTCATTTAGCACGAGCGAGAGTGAGGTGAGCTGAATGACAAGACCATGGAGGAAGATTTGGTTTCAAAAGTTGTGTGTGTGTCATTGTACTGTTTTGTAGTTGTTCTTTTCATTACGAATAATATTGAACCTACCATTCAATTACCGGGACCAAATTGCCACTAATTCGAAAGCAAAAGTGAAATGTCCACGGCTACACAGGCATTCATAAGCGAGGGGAAAAAACACACAGCCTCCAATATATTTTCAGGTTGGTCTCGTTATGCTGTGATCATTTGTCAAATTTGGTGATGACTGGACAGTATTTGTAAGGGGAATATGAGAGAGAGAGAGAAAAAAAAAAAATGTTCTTGGAAAAAAATCAAAAGGGCAGAAAATCCAATATACCAAAAAAAAAAAAAATCTGCCTTACTCAAAGAAGCAGAAGAAAGTGGAATTGTGTTTCTATGACATTGCATTGTGGAGTTATTACTGTAAACATATGTCCAAAACTGCGCACGGTGGCTTAGTGGTTAGCACCTCACACCTCCAGGGTTGGGGGTTCGATTCCCACCATGGCCCTGTGTGTGCGCAGAGTTTACATGGTTCTCCCCGTGCTGCGGGGGTTTCCTCCGGGCACTCCAGTTTCCTCCCCAAGTTCAAAGACATGCATGGTAGGCTTGTCTAAAGTGTCCGTAGTGTATGAATGGGTGTGTGAATGTGTATGTGAGTGTGCCCTGTGATGGATTGGCACCCTGTCCAGGGTGTACCCCGCTTTGCGATGCTCCCTGGGATAAGCTAGGATAAGCGGTACAGAAGATGGGTGGATGTTCAAAACTACCCTAGCGGTGGCACTAGAGGGCTCAAGCAGCTTGCACCAAAATTGCTGTGAAGGTAGAGGTGCCTGCCCTCCAAATGTGGGCTGTCATACATTGCTATGTGGAAGTATAATAAGGAAAAGAAAACATACAACTCCAATAGGGGGACCATGTACCCCCAAACCTAGGCTACCTAATTAAGATGTTTTACTCACACTATGTGCAACCACGCATAGCAAGAGGTGTAGTGATGCATTGAACTGTCATGTGCACTGCTACATAGCCTCCAGACCTGCTTTTTCTGAACCTGTATGCTTACATCTCTGTTGTACAAAACAAAAAAGCTTTATTACATGGCCAAATTGGCAGTGTGCATTTTTTAATAAGATCCAGACAAAGGAACTGTGAGGAAATTTCTCTAGAACTAATGCACTTCAGTTGACCACAATTGCTGTAGTTTTTTGCCAAATAAATCGAAAAGCAAATAACTAAAATATGATTCAAGCACATCTATTTTCTTCACAAGACAAAGACTAAATGCAAATTAGTTGTTAAAATTAACACTGGTATTTATCAGTACATTTTTTTTTAATTATGTCCCCCACACAGTGCACTGTTAGAGAGAAGATAGAAAGATTATATTAGATTAATGTTTCCCCTCCAAACTGACCGTTTAGGTGAACTCGATCATTACAGAGTTGTATCTAGCCTCATAAACAGAGTGGTGAGCCAATCACAAAGTGTTGGAAAAAATATCCCAGGGGTTGAGGCATCATGGCAACAGAGATCTCCCAGAAACAGTGTGAAGTTTTATGACAGGAGAAACAGAACACTGCACATGAACATGCACCTTGCCTCCAGGTGAGGAGGGCAAGCAGTTAAACAGGTTTGGTCTTATCAACCAAAAACAATTCCCATTTTTCTTACAAGCATTTGCATAAACCAAACAAAATGGGTTACTGTATTGGGATACAACTTTGTTTAAGACTGTCTCACAGGTCACTGTATAAGATTTAAGACATGTATATGCATAGAACCATACTTAATCAGTAATACTGTACACCATTTCCTCCATGTTTGTGTTTTGGTAAGAGTATCAGTAATATAGATTTCTATTTACAATTTCTATTATGTTTAAACAATTGCCTCAGGGTAAAATCTCAAAAAAAATTATGTAAAAAAATTGATTTCCTTTACATCAGCCATATCTACAGTATATACATTCGTCATGTACATTAGAGTATTAGCTACACCTAAAACATTTTAAAATTTGTATGGACAGTCATCGATTCGACAAATATCTCCATCACAGACTACATTTAGATGGACAGCAGTAATGTAATTATTGACCTTATACTGAATAAGACAATATTGTGATTAAGTGATTTGTGTGATATTGTGATTAAGAGACAATATTGTGATTAATTGTGATCATGTTTACATGAGTCGCTTTTAGAATACTCCTTTCATGTTTTACATGTTATAGAACATAGATCGCTTAACAGCACACGTCATTACGTCCCCATGTCACGCCGTTCCCTCCAGAATTTCACGTATCCACATACAGTTCGTCTTCATTATGATACCGTATCCAGTTTTGGGTTTTTGAATCTTACGAAAGCTCCAAGTGCGGTTAATTATTTGTCATGCAATATGTGCTAATAGACGACTGCTTGAAGCCGTGGGCTGCGTCTGAAACCGCGTTTTCTGTTTACCTAGTATATAGTAGCTGTAATATGTGTATTTCTTCGACTATATAGTAGGTACGTACGCGGTTTAGGACGCAACCGTGCTCTCTTGTTTGCCATCAAACGGTTGAGCGCTGCCTTGTATGTATGTGTCCTGTCGCAAAATGCGAGGAAAACTCCCACACAATAGAGTGATTAAGGTGTGTATATGTCTGTATACACATATGTTACACGTATATGTGTAATACACATCGATAATGCGACTAAAACAGGAGTACCGTGTCGATACAGCGTCCATGTCTCACAGCCATAGAGCACAGTGGTCAAGACAACTGCTCTATAGACTGCAATCTTTGTAGCTAATTGTATGCCATGGTCATTCCATAGCTGCTTGGAGAGTCTGCCAAAGGCAGCACTGGCCTTGGCCGGCTGAGCGCTGATGTCGTTGCCAGTGTTTGCAACAGATGACAGAACACTACTAAAGCAGCAAAACTTATTGACCGCTTTAATAACTGTCACCAGCAATTACAGCTGGAGTGGTGTAGGACTGCAGGTTTTCCGACTGTAACATGACAACCGTTTTCTTCAGACTGATAGGGAGTCCAAAACGATGAGCAGTTCTGGAAAAGTAGTCAAGAAGCTGCTGTGCTACATCATGAGAATAAGCTAGCAATGCACAGTCATCGGCAAATAACAGATCACATGGTATTGCCGTATGGTGCTTATAGTCTATGCTGGTTGAAAATACTGCTATCAGTCTGAAATTGGATTGGAACACCAAGGTTGCAGTCTTTTAAAGTCACCAATAACATCATGGAGAATAATATACTGAACAGCAATGGGGCAATTACGCATCCCTGCTTTGTACTATGTGTAACGTCAAACGGAGTCTCACCATTGTTTAGCATGCGGCCGAGCATCCAGTCATGGAACAACTTGATTAGACTGGTGAACTTTTGAGGGCAGCCAATCTTCCTGAGGATCTTCTAGGTGGACAGACACTACTCTGTGAACAGTATCAAATGCTTTGGTTAGATCGATGAAGACAATGTACATTTCTCCTGAATCTATCAGTGAAGATCATGTCAGTTGTTCCACAACCCCCAAGAAATTCACACTGACTCTCAGGGAGAACGTCCCAGATGAGGACATGCTCAGATAGTCGATTTAGCAGAAACCAAGGTTGCACCTTCCCAGCAATTGACAGAAATGAGATGCCACAATGATAGTCACAGCAGGTATGATTCCCTTTCCATTTGAAGATATGAACAATTAATCAGTGCATCCTTGAGGTACTGTCTCGTTGTTCCAGATGTTGACCAACAGCCAGGTGAGGTGCCGCACCAACTGAATTCCTCCTTCTTTGTAAACCTCAAGTGGAATGAAGTCAAAACCTGGAGATTTTCCAGAAGAGAGGTGTTTGATCACACAAAGTACTTCTTCTATAGATGGGAAGTCAGTCCAACTGGAATGCCTCTTCCAGTTGAGGAAGCTCATTGAGTACTGTGTCATCAAATGGCAATGGCTGATCCAACACAGTCTCTGTGTGTTCTGCCCATCGGTGGAGTATCATCTCCAGGTCAGTTAACATGGTAGATCTGTCTTTGGAGCGTACAGGAATGGAGCCAGAATCACAAGGTCCATACACAGCATATACATTAATTTACACCATAATAGTCTAATTTCCTTCTAGAAAACATAGTTATCCAGTAACTCCCTATATGAGACATTTCCAGGTATGAAGTCAGGACAACCAATCACCATTCACCTGAAGCACCGGATTTACATATAAAACACTGTTCGATTTTGGGAAGTGTGGAAAAGACAAGTATTCATCTCAATCCCAACGATGCCACAGCCATCTACGGCCACAAATCCAAGAGCGCATAACTGCTCCTGCTCTCTGTGAGAGTGACAATAATCCCATCAATCATGGGTTTCTGAACTCATTTATACAGAACGGGGCATGTTCAGGTGCCAGTGATGTAGCATGAGTAGTAGTTCAAAAAGATATGGTGGCTTCAGACGTCTCTGAAGAAGCACGTGCTAGCACTCACCTTCCCCAGTCTTAGAGGAGAAGCAGCAAATGGGTGGGAATTGGCAAAACGCCAAACTGAGGAGGAAAGAAAACAGAAATGTAGGTGTGCGCACATCAGCCCATCTGTGTGCCTCTTCACACTTACCCATAAACCCCCTCTCCAAGTTGGGACGTGAAGGTATGTGAAAGTAAAAACCAGTCTTTACACAATAACTTGATCGGGAACAATCATTGGCTTCCTGTTGGCTGAATTCCACTGACAATCAACTGTTTTTCTTTCAGAGCTCTCTGTGTGGGAAATTATTATTAATGCCATCTTTAATGCCTGTGCATATGCAGACCACCTCTTAAGGCCATTGTACACCAGACCACAGCACTTTAGGTTTAAATGTATTATTTATCTATTACTGTAAAGAACAACGAAACATTTTTAATATTGTATTAGTAAGGCCCCTATAAATCACTTCGAATTAGAAGCACATATTTTTACCAGCTCTTTTCATTTGTCGAGTAGATTCGAGACTCGCACATTGTTATACACCACAGTGGAACTTTTTGCCTGGTTTATGCATGATGTGTCTGTATTGGTGAGTACTGGGTAGTGCTCAGAATTATGCAATAACAGCAGCTGTGGCCAGGTGCTGATTGCTGGAACTGTGTGCTTCTTTTGTCATAACCGTCATAAATACACACTGCAGAAGGCAGACACCTGATTCACAGCAGTTGAAATGTCAACACTCTAAAACCACAGCTGTATGCGCCACAGTTTTGCAACAAGTAGAGGAAGTGACCCAATGGCAGCTGTAAATGATGCTTCCATAAAGTACTGAATACTTATGGAATTGAGAGATTTTCATTTGAGTTTTAATACATTTGGGGAGGGAAAAAAACCTAAACTTTTCACTTTGTCATCACGAATGATTGTGTAGATTAATGGCAAAAGTAAATGTAATCCATTTAAAATTAAATCTAAAAAAGCGAAGGGCTCTGAAAACTTTCGGAATCCATGGTATACTTCAAGATTAGATTAATTTAAGGATACTTAACATCCTTTCACAAAGTCATATTGTGACTAGGCTTGTTACAGTTTCAAGGTTGTAGTTGTTTTGGCGGTAATGAATAAGATTAAAAATATAATCTTTGTTAAATATTAGGTGGGGGTTTGGTCTGGGATTGTTTTTGTGATGCAATCTTAGTGAAGCAGGAGTCCTCGGAGTCCTACATTCCCACAGGTTTAAGACCAGTTTTGAATCTTAAAATATAGGATAATATATTAATAGCAAAACTGCAAGAGCTGGTGACTGATGAAACTTTATACCCTCTCCCAAAAACAGACACCTCTAAAAACAAGGAGCCTGGAGCCTCGGTTAGGTGTTTAAGTAAGTCAGAAAATATATCATGAATATTGCCTATATTGAACTCTCGGATTATTCTAAACGTGCATTACCACTGTAAATGATCGAATAAAGTTTATTAGCACAAAAATAGCTTACTGGGGGAAGCCACTTCCTGTGCATCAAGTTTAACATGCACCAGTTACATCACCGCAATGAGCTTTTAATTCTACAAGTACAGTGCTCCAGTGGCTCCCGTTCAATACACGCAGATAGAAAACACAGCTTGTGATGTAAAGAACGGCCAAAGAGCAGAGACACGCAACAGGTCAGGAGTGGCATTGGATGTATACCTAATATCATAAACACACAAAATACACAACAGCTAAATAAAAATTAATGAATTCAAATAGATTATGGCTTGGGTCTCACATTTTCAGCATCAGTTAAAACTGTATTAGTTTGGTCAGAAGCTCAGCGTACTTTTTTATTTCTAACAGTCAGTATGTTTACATGGACAACAATAATCCGATATTAACCAGATTAAGACAATACTCTGACTAAGAAACTACCATGTAAACAGCAATTTTTTATTACTTTAATCATATTAAAGTCACACGCAAAGTAAACACAAATCGAATTAAGACATGTGGAGTATTCCTGTTTTAGTCGCATTATAGACATGTACACACCTTAATCACATTATTAATGTCGTGTGGGAGTTTTCACCACATTTTATGACAGGACACATACACACATGGCAGCGCTCAACCGTTTGATGGCAAACAAGAGAGCACGGCTGCGTCCGAAACCGCGTACTTACCTGCTATATAGTAGGCGAAATACAGGTTATATAGTTGGCGAAATACATGTGTTTAGGCTACTATATAGTAGGTAAGTGACAAGTTTAAGATGCAGCCCATGGCTTCAAGCAGTCGTCTATTTGTACATCTATTTGCACTATAGCATGACAAATAATTAACTGCACTTGAAGCTTTCATAAAATTAAAAATAAAAACACCCAAAACTGTATACGGTACCATAACGAAGACGAACTGTACGTTGATACGTGAAATTCTGGAGGGAACGTCGGACGGCGTGGTGTGGGGACGTAATGACGTGCGCCGTTAATCTCTCTATGTTCTATAACATGTATGACGGGAAGATGAAAGGAATATTCTAAAAGCGATTCATGTAAACACCTTGATCACAATATTGTCTTATTCAGGATAAGGTCAAAATTTAGATTATTGCTGTCCATGTAAACGTAGTCAGTGACAGTATTCACCTACCTTACATGTTTCCTGTAATGCAGTTAGACAATACATATAAAAAGGTGCCATGGTTAGAACCAGGCACGTACAGGTATGTGCAGGCCTTCACACATGCAGCAGGCTTTTAAACAACACAATATGGAGTGGAATAGTGGAAGTTATATATGTACTGTAGACCTACATACTGACGAGCCTGCTATGGTCTGTCAAAAGGCAGCTTAAACACTCATTACAATCAGCTGTAATGCTGAGGACTTGCTCTACACACCTGATCTAACTCATGAAGCTCTGGATAATTAGCTGATGAGTTGGATCAGGTGTGTCTGCATTAGAGGAAAAACTTGACAGCTGAACCCCTGGTCCAGATTCTATATTTAATTTAGCAACAGCATTCAAATCTAATGTGTTCCTAGGCACACGTGCCAGACTTTTTTATTTTTTATTTTAACCACATCAGTTTCATGAAATTTAGATTCTCAGAATGCTAATTAAGAAACCTGGCACAATTCAACAGTAAGTCTGTGATACTTTTGGCAAGCTGCAATGCAACAGACATCACTAGGGCTTTCCCCCCACAAAAGGATGACTATCTACAACCACAGAGCACGTATCAAATACTTAATTACATAGAGATTTTAAAGCAAGGAAACCAGGATCGGCAGAGAAATGCAGCAGGGTCAGCTTGTTTCCAGCGCAGCTCATATCATCGCAACATGCAGCACTAACAAAGCAGATACACCGAACAGTCTGATCTTATGTTCCTGATAGGTGTCCAGACGAATCGATATATTCACATGGTACATTCCCAAATGCACTTAATATAATGCAGTGCCATCCTAAACAGATTATATTAAGTAAATATAATCACAGTAAATTATTTCACCTATGCAGCACAACCTTATCAGCACCAGAAGACGACAAGATTAATGTAGTGAATGAGGCTGTATCTGAAACACCACAACCTGTGATCTATGCATGGCTCTGGGTGGTGGCTGTGACCTTCAACCCCAATGTGCTGCCTTTCACTTCTCTCACACGTTTTACATGAATTGCAAAAACATTCACTGAGGGTTGAGCATGCAGAAGCCCAATATGGACGCTTGAACTACACTGGGGGTATGTCTTGATCAGCTCCCTAGTTCAGTAGTCAGGGCACTGATCAGGGAGTCAGCCATTTTAAGGGCTGTCTCAATTGCAAAATCCTTTCAGTGCACTGGAACTTTCATGCCCTAAACAAATCCCATAATGCACCACAAAAAACAGAGCATCAATGTTCACTACTGAATTGCTTTACTGGAAATTACATGTTTTCTGAAGCCTCTCAGCTCGAGAAAAAAAAAAATAAAATTTAAAAAGGGGGACAAACTCAACCAACTTCGTCTACAAACATAAGTAGCTTGTTATGGTTGTTGCAGCTCTCAAATGATTACATACATTAGCGATTATTAACTTTATTTGACGTCTAATGTATGGTTTGTTTGAGTCTAACGACTTAAGTGATTAATAATTATTCTTTTTTTAAATCCACTAGCTTGCCTACGATCCTGCTCGACATATATGACAGAAATAGGTGTGATTAAGCGAACACATTTATATATGACAAATAGAACTTAAATAATTTTATTATTTTCATTTCTGATGACGATTTACAACGCGAGTATGTAGTCATGATGCGGGAAAATTAAGATATCAGTGTCCCGATGTGTAGGGAGTCAGGGTCCTTACCAGTGCCCAGACTCGTGTACAGGATATACTTATTCACTACCTACTGAACTAGGGAGCTGGTTGAGACATACCCTAGGTGTGCTCACGCAGCATTTTTTTTTTGCATGTATTTAGCATGCCGGTGTCTCAGCTTACTGGGTGAATCTCTGCCAGACTCTTAGCATAGAATCTAATGCCAAATTTATGGTATAAAAAAAAAAAAGTATAAAATTGACATAGAAGACTCATATCCAGGAGGTCCGTGTTATTTTGTTACAGTGGGTGAATTCACACCGAGCCATTATGAGTTCTTGGCCTACTTGACGGGTCATTTGAATGGCTTTAACCCAGACTATAACTCAAAAACAAGTCACTTTACAAACTTACAAAAGTTTAATTAAAATGCATTCCACTGGGTTCTTAATAAATGGGAAAAATAATTGTGCATATTAGGAATAAGACATGACAAAGTGCCCCCCCTTATACCACAGTGTTTTGCCAATGATTGCAATTTTAAAATACATTAATGAATAACACGTCACACTTTTTAAACATTTATAATTACACGCAATCTTGTGGAACATCCATGTGACAGGTTAGTTCCTCTTATCACTCACGTTATAGCAGCTGTTCACTGTCCAACAATGCTCTTTTATTCTAAACCTAACCTGTCATACTACCAATAAACAGAAAGTGTAAACTCCTTGGTCCTGAAGACTTTCCTGTGGCAGAACACTTATTGACGGTTAGAACGCTGACACCTGATACTTCTTCCGCCAATTTTAAATAAACAATGCCAATCATGTGGCGGCAGCAGCACAGTGCCTAAAATCATGCAGATACATGTCAAGGACTTCAGTTAATGTTCACATCAAACACCGGAATGGGGAAAAAGTGTGATCTCTGTGACTTCATTCGTGGCATGGGTGTTGGTATCAGACGGGCTGGTAAAGGAATATTTCTTAAACTGCTGAGCTCCTGGGATTTTCACACAAAACTGTCTCTAGATTTTACAGAGAATGGTAGCTCTACAGGCTGAAACACCTTGTTGATGAGAGAGATCAGAAGAGACTGGACTGAGCTGACAGGAAGTCTATACTAACTCAATTAAGCACTCTTTACAACTGTGGTGAGCAGAAAAGCATCTCAGAATGCACAACACATCAAACCGACACTGATTATTTGCATGTTTATGTGTCCGATAACTGATAAGCAGAACCGATATTTATGTATTGTTTTACTTCTGTTTCTGACACAATGATAAACACCTCGACTGAACAAACCATATTATTTATAACAATTTTGTCAATTTCACTTCCTCCTTGAATACAAAAGTCTTATTTATACAAAAATAAATAGAGGGGTCAGAAAGAGTGCAACAAATAAAGTGAACTGTTACTAAAGTGACCTTTTTTTTTAACAAAAGCTTTGATGATGTTAACAAACAGGTAAAACAAATAAAGCACATAAAAATAAATTCTAACAAATAAAAACAGATGCCAAAAAAAAGAACAAAAAACAGAAGTAGTGCTGCAATGCACAATTCTCATAACACCCACAAGATGGCGCCATTTATCGGTGGATCCGATATTACAAAACTGATATCCAACTATGGAAAAATGCTTAATTATTGGAAATAACATGGGCAAAACCGATTATCGGTCGATCTCTACTTATCTGAGTTACTATAGCCAGTCTGGACACTCTCCTCTGGTCCCTCTGATCAGTAAGGTTTCAGTCTGCATACCCTCTGCTCACATGATATTTTTTTGTTTTCCACACCATTCTGTATAAACTTTAGAGACTTTGAGATCACTGAAACAGGCCGTCTGGTACCAACATCCATGCCATCAAAGTCAAAGTAATCAGAGTCACAGATCACATTTTCCCCCATTCTGATGTTTGACTTAAACATTAACTGAAGCTCTTGACCTGTATCTGCAGGATTTTCTGCACTGCGCTGCTGCCACATGATTGGATATCCGCATAAGTGAGCAGGTGCTCCTATTAAAGTGAAAGGTGAATGCACATGTGCTTTTCCTGGCAGCTGGAAGGACCTTCAGAGCTGCTGTTATAGAAAATTCATCAACACCTTCAGACCAATCAGAATCAAGAATACAACAGCACTGTGGTATAAATTTAAACAAGGGGCCTAAGTTGGATTATGTTCATTAAAGTACACCTATTATGGTTTTTCAAATATTACCTTTCTTGTAGTGTGTTATAGAGCTGTTTGTGAATGTAAAAACATCTGCAAAGTTTCAAAAGTCAAAATGCACAACAAACTGAGTTTTTGACCCCCAAAAGAAGGAGCCGATTCTGAACAGCTGAAACAAATCGTTAGTAATTCCAGACTTACTTCCTGTACTAACCTACTTAGGTTTGTAACAAAAAGCCCCACCTCTGGTCTTGATTGGCTGCTCACTGACAGTGGTAGACCAGTCACAACAGACTGGACATCTGCCCAATCAGAGCAGAGTGTGCACTCTGAAAGGTAGACTTTAGAATGAATCCTTTAGAACGGATCATTTAAGAACTCGTTGGGGGGGGGGTAATTCTGCGGTTTAAATTATGAACACATTAAAGTGTTTTTGACCTTGGGTGCATGTAAATCTAATCTATTGTATGAGACCTCTAAAACAAAATTAGGCACATTTTAAAACCATAATACATGCGTTTTAAATAAATATGTATTGAATGGGTAATATTTCCCCCCACACTTGACTGCAAAAAGTTTGAGAACCTCTGCACTAAACACACACTATTTTATCCACTCCCAAAGACAAAATGTGTTGGAAATCCAGTGCGCTCATGATATCCCACAATGCACTGCTATGGGTTATTGTCCCAATGGTGTCCAGGGCATGTAGTAGTGCACAGTGTAGAGAAAAAGAGAGTTAATGCAGTATCTCGGACAAGTCATTATAAACAAACATGAGTTTCATAATCAATGAACTTGTTCTAAATCATTACTATTCTATTTAAACGGAGCTTCAGCTTATACACATACATCGCACTTAATGCACACTAATGCACTGAGTAATGTATACTATGTATGTAATACTGTAATATACGTATTAATGTAATATAAGCAGTATATTGAAGTACACACACCTAATTAGTGTGTTGTTTTGGACTCTCCCCCTTGCCCTCCTCCTCCTGTAACCGTGGCCTTCACAATCCGCCACAACTCACTCACAAAACGTATCTATAAAATAAACTCTCTCCCAGGAAAATATATCACCCTCCATTGAATTAACACTCTACCCAATTCAAGGTGTACACCGAAACGGACCGCAATAACGGCAACTACCAAAGAATTGTCGGTATTTGTAAGAGGATATCAGGCTAGCAGGCTAACGTTAGCACAAACACTCAAGGAGAGACGCTGCATTTGCTCACCGTGTTTTCTGCAGCTCCAAATGCAAAGTTGTTGTTTATTTGTTGCTGTTTTTACTTCAAGACGTCTCGTTTTTCGCGCATTGGATTGTGGTGTCCGGCTGCTGGCGTGCTCGTCCTCTAAACCCGCGCTGTAATCCTCATGAAATTGTGTATAATAGCTATATTATTTGTATTTGCTCTCTCCGACGGTCGCTGTGCGCTGATAGCTCTTGTCTACTCGCTGCTCTTGTTTGTGTTTTAGGAAGATGGCCGCTGTACCACGTGACTCCGGAACTATACAATTCAAATAACGAGGGTTTACAGCGCCCCTAGCGGCGAATACCCGTCTAATCACTTCTGTGCAGGCAACACTAGTTCTTAAATTAAATAAATGTAGATTAGCCAGTTTACATTTGTAAAATCCTAGCCCAGTATTTCACGTAGTCACTTTACACTTTACACCTTGTATCTACTGAGCCACTTTACATGTCCACTGTCACTTACTCACTTTACAGCTTTATTTAAGCACATATGATACATTGTCTTGTTTACACGACTCATTTTTTTTCCCCACTTACTTATGTGGTATTATATTTTGTTAATCCGTTTGTTTATTTGTTCGTTCATCTTTATTAACTGCTTTATCCTAGTCAGGGTTGCCGTGGATCTGGAGACTATCCTGGGAACACTGGGTGTAATGTGGGAATACACCCTGGATGGGATGCCACAGCATTGCAGAGCACCTCGGGGCAATCTAAAGTAACATCATGTAATTATATCCAGACATCCTTACATCCAACAGAATATATGTTTCCCTGAATTAACTGACTAAATAACAATGAAAATGTTATCAATGCCCATCCATACATTTTCTGTACCACTTGTCCTACACAGGGTTGCAGGGGAACCTGCTCGGGGCACAAGGCAGGAGACATCCTGGACTGGGTGCCGATCCATCGGAGGGCACAATAGCACACACAACAGACAATTTGCTAATCAGCCACACATATCTTTGGGCTGGGGGAGGAAACTGGAGTACCCAGTGGAAACCCCATAGCACGGGGAGAACATGCAAGCTCCACACACAAAGGGCGGAGACAGAATTCATACCCCAAACCTCAGCGGTGTAAGGCAAACGTGCTAACTCAAATTCAACATAAAGTCTGAATAAGCATATATATTTTTATATACCCTATGTTATGTGTAAACAATTTACCTGAGCTGCATCTTAAGCATTACAAATGTACAAATGTGCTGATGTACTTGAATTCACCTGACAAGCATAGAGATCAATAAAACTGCTTTTTTAAATTTTATTTACCATTGTAACCAATTAATTGTGCAGATAGGAAAGCTATGCACTTTCAAACATCAGTTGTATTTACAGAAGATTCAGTAGATTTTACAGTACTTTAATTCATTCATCAGGTCAATTTTCTTTACAGTCTATAGCTACCTAATTCACACAAATCCCTAGATGCCTTTATATTCCGTGTAGAGAGTGAGTTTGAACTGAGTGTGATTTACATGTATGGCTGGAGAAACATATTTTAGTGATTACTAATAAAAATTAATGAACACATGTAATTCACACCATGGTTGCTGAGTGCAACTTTTGTAGTCTGAACCTTCAGTAGCTGGTACAACTTACACACTGGTCATACAATACAACCTGGGGCAGCAAAGCTTTCGCATGCTCTCACCCATGTTAAAACACATCAGCTACTCCTCACTACGATTGGCCAATAGTGTCGCGCCTACTGTGCTCGGATTGGCTAATCGTGCATCACTTTATGACTTGACTGATTAATCTCAAAAAAGAAGGCGGGATTTGTCGGAACACGGCAGGGTGTTGTACTAACAGTGAAAGTAGGGCAGTGTAGCATGGAAAATGAGACGTGTTAGCCATAGACATATAAATATTTTTTAAATTTATAATTATAATTATATTGATTTGTAATTATATGTCTATGATGTTAGCGCCAATATCAGCTGACGTTTTTACTGTGTCGTTTCAATGTTAAAATATTCTCACTAAATATAATACACTCACTATAATGTGAAGCTTTGAATATAGAAAAGAAAGGAGAATTGTTAACACTTTTCCTCTTTGTTCCTTTAAGATTTGACCGACTGATCTCAAAACAGATCCTGTGGAACAAAGAGGAAAAGTGTTTTTAAAAAAAACTGAGAAAATGCAAGGTGCTAGTGAAGAACAAAGGGTTACAATATATTTATGCATATACACCATAAAATAAATTAGAAAAAGAGTAAATGTATGTTGAGTGTTGTGCATGACTCAATCTGACTCAGTTGGAAATTCTCCATCGTATCCATTACATTAAGACCAAATTGTTTAAACTATACCCCAGTGTGGATGAAACATGTGATTGTTGCAATACTGATAAGGCAGATTTAACCCACATGTTCTGGCCTTGTTCCAAACTGAGAGGATTTTGATTATTAGTTTTTGATAGGTTAAATTTAGCTTTGACTTCAGAACCCAACCAAACAAAAATAATGGCCTTGTTTGGTGCCAGAGGAGACCATGTACAAATATTGAGAGATAGGGACCAAGCCTTTGCTTTTGCAACCTTGATAGCTAGAAGGAGAAATACTTCTAGAGTGGAAGTCACCTAAACCACCTAGAGCTTCATTATGGGTCAGTGACCTAATGATGTTCTTAAAAATGGAAAGAAAGAAAAAAAAACTCTCGTAAAGGGATCAACTGAAAAATTTCACAACGTATGGGATCCTTTAATAATTAATTTTCAGAAGAATACATCTCCCCCTCTCTGAAGACATAAGGGAAGTACTGGAGCATATGTAATCCTTTAGGTACATACAAGGAAATACAAGTACATACATGAGATTATGTATATATTTGTCTATTATTTTTTTTTATACATTCCCCTAATTTCTTAAGTCTAATTCCACCCCCCACCCCCCAATATGTTGTATTGGGTTATGGGACTGTTATGTTGGATTGGGGTATGGGACTGTTATGTTGGATTGAGGTATTGGACTGTTATGTCGGGTTGGGGTATGGGACTGTTATGTTGGATTGGGAGGAGAATTAATGTTTTTGTTTTTTTTTTTTAAATGGAGAGAAAACAGAATTCATTTGGAACTGTGCTTGTCACTGAACAGTTTCTGTTTTGCACCTTGGTCTGATTAAATAAAATATATATATTTTTAAAGGTATGTTGAGTGTGTACAATTGTACAGTGAAATGTGAGTGAAGTTTCCTAATCTCTGCATCTCCCTGTTAGCTAACACTCTTCTTGATTTATACTTCCTAACAGTATAAATTAATTCAGTCATTCATTCATTTTGATAAAGAAATTGACTAAATATTTCCTCAGCTCTACTATAGCCTACTCTCAATCTGCGGTGTGCGAGAATCTATGAGAATTTGTTCACAAATATGAACACCTTCAAAAAATATTTTGGAGTATGTCAAAGTCTTACAGAAGGTTAGACCCATAATCACTAATGATGCAGGTCCCAATAGTTTGATTTAATGGGTGTGCACAACTATGATTGCATACAGTAGGTGGCAGTAATGCCCATGTGGAGTCTGTAGTGATGAGAAATCCGGCTCTGCTCAGTGAGTCAGGGCAGTCGACTCAGCTCACCAGTATGAGCAGACTCTTTTGGTTCCCAAAAAATGGCAAGTAATATATAAAATTCCTGCATTACTATATATTTGTGCCTGCTATATAAGCAGTAGTGCATACGAAATTTCACACTGCCTCAGTCTCCATCCATCCATTTTCTGTACCGCCTATCCTACACAGGGTCGTGGGGAGCCTGAAGTCTATCCCAGGAGACTTGACGCATGAGGCAGGGGACACCCTGGACGGGGTGCTAACCCTTCACAGACACTTGCACATGCACATTCACGTATTATGAACAATTTGGAAATGCGTGTCCTTGGACTGGGGAATGAAACTGGAGTACCCGGAAGAAACCCCTGAAGCCCGTACACACAGGGCAGAGATGGGAATTGAACCCCAACCCTGGAGGTGCGAGGCAAATTTGCTAAATCACTAAGCCACCATTCCCCCTCCTTAACCTAACTGCAGACACGTAGTTTTGGATGTATACTTGAAAATTCAGGAGAAGGTAGGCCAGTGGAAGTACTGGATATGTTCGAAATGGCATACCATGAATACTACTCACACTAAACCCAGTGCAAAGGTAATATATAGTAGGCCTATATGTAGTATCTGAATAAGAATGTTTCAAGTATGACAGAGATACTCAGATAATGTAAACTCAGCCTGAAGTTTCACGTGTATCCAGAACTATGTGACTGCATTTAGGTTAATTGTGAAATGTAATATTTATTAGGCAACCATAAGAAATTAGATGAAGTGTTAGTGGTTGTTATGTCCAACTTTTTTCCATTGTTGAGATTCAGGGCTACAGGGCTTTTGTTTCCAAGCTTGACCCCACATGCATCCTGCATACAATAAGGAACAAGAGGACCAGGATAGTGGTATGATATGCTGAAGAAAGAGACTATAGCCATGGAAGAGGTAGCAAAAGCTGAATCTGTTTGACTTATAGCTGGCATGTAAAGCTGACATCCTAAACATGGATGCCTTTCTTTGCATTACCTGAAATTAGGTCACTCCTTAATCAGACCTTGCTGTGTTTCTTTTAAGGCCTGGTTTATGCTTTGTTAAAGTGTTTCTAATCAGAACATTCCACCAACATCTTACATGGCATAAAGATAGAAAAAGTGCTTGTGTGTTGGCATAGGCAACTGTCCTAGATTCAAGGTTTAAAGTATTTGAACTAGCAGTTCATAAACTGCAACTGAGGCCAAGAAACTTGTGGGAGTTACTGGGTCTGTAAAACTCAGAAGGTACAAAGTGCCACTGCCAATGCCACAGACAAGGCGGTATCTGACTGATTTACAGCAAAGGACTCACTTGAATACTGAAGCTCATCTAGGTACTTGGGGTGTAATGATCAGACAGTTGAAATCAATGCATCAGTTTAAAAGCAATTTAACTCTATTATTGATTATAAATCAATTATTATTAATTACAATGGATTATAAATATATTATTATTGAAAAAAGACAGACAAACAGTGTGTAAAAAAGAATTCACATTTTTCAACTGAAGTAAAGTGAGCCTAGCCGAGTCGAGTCGAGCCATACCATGAAGTGGAAAAGTGGCTGATCCTTAAAGTAGTCCTTCTATGTCTAGGTCTAAGTCATCATCATTCCCGATTAATGGAAGGTCTACCCCAGATTCTGATTTATTCTAATATTTTGAGATACTGGATTTTTGATTTTCATGAGCTGTAAACCGTAATCTACAAGATTAAAACAAAAAAGGCTCGAAATATTTCACTTTATGTAATATTAATCTAGAATATATGAAAGTTACACATTTTGAATTAAATTATGGGAAAAATTAACTTTTCCACGACATATATTTTTTTAGATGCACCTGTATAAGCATATACTAAATGTCTTAAATTGTTTGTGTGTGTGTGTGTGTGTGTGTGTGTGTGTGTGTGTGTGTGTGTGTGTGTGTGTTTTTTTACATGCATAAGCGTAAAGAAAATCAATACACAAAGCGTAGGAATGTTTACTATCCAGCAGATGGCAGAATAGAGCTGGCTGTTTGGTGCTTCGAAGCTTCAAATCTTTATTTTTTTCTTCTTCTTCAAATGTGTCACCAAAAACAAAAGCTTATTTCTGTTAATCTCTATAACATACTACGCACAAACATTTTTACATAAAAAATGATTTACAAGTTACTATCCCGTTATCTTTCAGTGGGTCAGTGAGTTCTTCCGGTGTGATCACTAGCACTTCCGGGATTTTCCGCAGTGAGTCGTAGTGACGAGTTCCAAACAGCAAAACAGGTATCTTTGCTAAAATAGCATGCTGTTATCTCTATGAAGGATGGTTAACACAGTGATGCGACTAGGAATAAACAAATTAAGATCTAATTCCTACATGAGCAAGCTCTGGGCAGTTTATGATGATGGGTATAGATAGCTGGCTCAAAAAAAACAAAAAAAAAAACAACAACAACAAGCTGGTTGGCTTTTAAAAGGTGCAATAGTGGATTGATTTAAATTCTTTATTTGTACAATTAATCTGGAAGAGACGTAGAAGTTGATTAAAAACAGTGGATTGAGCCTCGTATTTAGCAAAGGTTTATTAAGACGTTGAGAAAACCCGGACCGCAATACCTGTTTGTGTTGGGGTGTGTTTTCCCCTTTATATAGTCATTTTATCGACACTCTACAGCAGTAGTCACCAACCCTGTTTCTGGAGATATACCTTCCTGAAGACTTCAGCTCCAATCATAATGGTGCCCATCTGATCTTCTAATTATTGCCTTAAGAAGTTCATAAACTACAACAGGGGTGTTAGATTTTGGTTGGAGATGAAACCTGCCAGAAGGTCGACCTTAATGAAGAGGGTTGGTGACCACTGATCTACAGGTCACATAAGATTCTGGGAGCAGAGCTTCATGAACATGTGCAGGAATGAGGGAGTGAGCTCAACAAATTAAAAAAAAATCCATTCAAATGTGGAACCCACCTAAATTCTTGAAAAAGAAAATACTAATCGAACCTAATGCACCTTTAAAACATAAATGTATTTGTAATTACTGCAAAGTAAAATATGAAGTTGAACTCGGTCAAAGCAAATTTGTTGTGTGCCCGAATGGCCTATGTGAATTCACTGGTCATTCCTTCGGTTGTTCCACGTGTCTTTTTTTTCCCCTTCAGCTTTAATCCTCAGAAGCTGTGAGATGGCAGAGCCTCGAAGTCAGGTCTCGACTTCCATGTCCCAGAAGTCAATGGGATTTTCGGCCTCGGATGGGCCAGCAACAGAGATGGACCCGGTGGAATACACCCTCCGCAAGCGGCTGCCCAGGAAGCTACCAAAGCGGCGCAATGATGTCTACATCAACATGAAGACTGACTTCAAGGCCCAGCTGGCCAGGTGTCAGAAGCTGCTGGATGGCAGTGCAGGTCACAAGGAGATCTGCATTCATGGCCTTGGACTCGCTATCAATCGGGCCATTAACATTGCTCTGCAGTTGCAGGCATTCAGTCAGGGGGCAATTCAGCTCGCTGCCAACACCTCCACTGTAGAGCTCATAGACGATCTGGAACCTGAGGATCCAGATGAAGCTGGAGAGCCACTGACACGCACGCGCAACAACTCTGCCATCCACATCAAAGTGTTCTACCCCAATGCTTAAAGACAGATCCAGCTACAAAGTTTTAAGATGTGAGACTATTGACTTCATGTCCATGTTGAAAATACACGAGAAAAGGACAAGCCAGTGTTTGCTTTTAGTTGTATCAGGCTGTAAGCTTTCTTCTTTGCTAATGCACTGAACGTGCAACCTGTTACAATGAATTACAAACATTGCTGAAGAGATGCCAAATTGGAGACATTCAGATGAAACGACATTATGTAAAATTATGATGTTACTGTCTGAACTGGAAATTAGGAAGGGTTTGTGTGAATTTAGCTAAGCAGCACTGTCCAAACCTGCCATTTCACTGACAGTAAATGGAAGGAGATCTAGTCTTCAGGGAGAAGAACTGTGACCTGTATCTGTGAATCATGTTTCTGTAGTTCTCATACAACCAGGAGGTTAAACATTTTGTGCTGGTGTGTTGTTCTGGAGTGAAAAATATTATTAAATGTGTCTCTGTACGTCAGATTTCCCCGAAGCACAAATTGATGTATTTTTTTTAATTAATCTTATTTTTGAACATTTGTTGCATAGTTGTTTAAATAAAGCACTATTATATACGTATACAATTTCCTCCTCATCCATGGCTCTGTGCAAGTCTTTTACTGAGTAATATAATTTTGAAAGGATGTTTGGGGGATTACTGGCAACTCAGCACATCTATTACTGCATGCGATGTGAAACGTATCAAGCTTTAGCAGGGATATAATTATTTCTTAATATAAAGAAGCTTCATATTACCGAGGTAGCAAGCTGGTGTTAGCCCTCCACCAGCAGAATTCTGAAAAGCTCTTCAGGTGTTTGTGTAATGTTGTATAGGGAGGACCAATACAGCCACCAGAAACAGCTCATTATTCTAACAGATCAGCATGTGGATATTAGTTAACTTACCACTATTTTATGAAGTCATTTTATCTTGGCAGATTGGATGTATTTATTAACCTATCTTTGGTTAAAAAGGCTTCTGTCTTGACACTACCTCATAGCCCAGAGATATGAAGAATTCGGGAGATTGTCGTCATATGTAAGAAGCAGACGGTACTTAACAGAAATTGCTGCAATTATTTTAATGTTGCTGTAGGCCTCTTGGCATCCTGTCTGACCAGTTGTCTCCTGACCTCTCAACAATTTTATAGGGACGTCTTGCTCTTAATAGTGACACTGTCATGCCATATTTTCTCCACTTGTTGATTATTGTCTTTTCAGCAATGAGATCCCATACCTGTTTTGTAAGCTCTTTGTGACCTATAGTTTTTCCAGTTTTATGTTACCAAAATGTCTGGGAATATCTTATAGGAACAGCTTTACTTTATTTGGGAGTAATCAGTTACTTTAATTGATGGCAGGTGTACAGTATACTAATTAGTATTTAACATGTGTTCGAATGTGATTAGTTGATTCTGAACACTACCACACTCCCCATGATAAAATTATGCACACTTATGCAAGCTAGGTATCGGAGGTTTTTTGTTTTTCTTTTCCCAAAAACTTTTCTGGGTGTTTGCCACTGGATATTTATATATTGCAATTTCACAATAAAGGCGGAAAAGTTTTTTTGATTTAACTTAGTTTAAGTTTTGGGTTTTTTTTTTTTTTTTTTTACACATCACAAATCACAAAACCTGTCATTTTAACATGGGTGTGTAGACTTTTTACATCCACGATATAGTTTTTCGTTATTGTTTTTAATCAAACAGCAACATAGGATTAAGTATAGGTAAAATGTTTAACGTGACTTATTAAGAAAATCTGAATAGCATTTTCATTCATCTAATTTGAAAGTCTGACAGATGGTGGAGTTTAAAGTAGTGTCTCCAAGTCGTGTGGTCTTCACACTGTGCCTACACGGGCTTCGTGGAAGCAAGAAATGCACGAACATGCATGAATGAAGACAATCAAGCACGATGACAAACAATCAAACATATTGTTTCCTTGATTTCCTTCAACTACTTTTCAGAATAATATTTTGCATTTTATTAACCAAATAGGACAAGTGGTAAAAGAAGCAAACAACAGTAACAAACAGGAAAGTAGTATTACTCACTTCCGTCCTTACACACTGATTCACAAATGAACCCCACAGTGAAAACATCATTAAAAGAAAGACAGAGACGACAAACAAGAATGACCAATCCGAGCCTGGAACGCAAAGAGAAACATTAGACAAATGTCAACTACCCAAAGGTTTCCCAGGCCATTACACCAGACTGTGAACAGAGCAGGAGTCATGCAGGATGTTCTTCATACAAACCAATCAATATTTTTCCTGGCAGTGACGCAATATTTTTTCTGGCCATTCTCTGTGCGGTGCTGTGCGTTTGCACGTGAAGCTAATGCAGACACTTATAATCAACACACAGTCTCATCAGCCCTCACAAACCGCCCCCCAGTTTCCCCCCAAAAGCGTAACTATGTGGTCTCTTCCTCTCACCAGAAGTGACCTGTAAACAGTCTGTCCACTGATATGTCCATCTCTCTCTCATTCTCTCTCTCTCTCACACACATTCCCCAAAATACTCATATTCACTCACTCTTGCACACACGCACACACACTATCTATATAAAATCAGTGCATTACTGAGATTGATAAATATGGCTAAAAAGCAGCAGGTCTATTTTTAGAGGTGTTAAAGGGTAAGACAGAAAGCAGACGGCTTCCTCATACTCTGTAGTATATAATCTATAGCATAACCCATAATCCAGCTTGTAGAAATTTATATAAATATTGAGCATCATAAAATCCACACAAATACACTGTAAAAAAATATTAAAAGTGGTATCTGATTAGGGTTGATGCAGATGCATCTGAGATATAACAAATGTCAGTCAAATGGGGAGAAAGGAGTGACAGGCTGCATCATGTACAGAAACGTGTGCAGCGTTGGTCAGGGCAGCAGTGAAGAGAACTACTTCCTAAGACCATCTAGGGCTCTTGAAGATAAATATATTGTTCCATTTTTCATTCATGGTGAGAAAGTGCTCCAGCTTCCAACATACAGGCGAGCATGATGCCCTCGACAGTTTACTACTAATGTCCCGCCTTTTATTACAGTCTGCTCCAATCAGTTGGGTTTATGTCTTGTCCATGCTCCATTCATCTGATATGCTGCTGGCAGATTGGAGCATTGGAGAGCAAAAGGCGCACTTTCCCACGCAGGAAGTTGATGTGGACCTGGAAGAGCTCTGAGGCCGAAGATACTTTCCATGTGTCCTCTGTCCCACCACTTGTAGGCACATAGTCCTGTTAGGCAGAGATAGATAGATAGATAGATAGATAGATAGAGTGAGAGAGTGAGAGAGAGAGACAGAGGTGGGGTGGCAGAATCAATCAAATTGATCAAATTGAATGTCCTCTATTTTCTTAAAGAGTAAATGTGATCATATGGTCATGCAATTAATTTTATTCAAAGGACATCACTGTAATGAAAGTTTCCTCAAATCAAATTGCAGACGTGATCTACTTTGGCATGACACATAGAAGAAAGGTTATGTTTAGCCGATGTTTGCTTTAGTGGATGAATGACTGCAGAGCTGGGCTTTCTCCCAGCATTCTCTGAATACACAGATACAATCAGTCTTTTCCAGGAATTGAGTGATTCTGTGTGTCTTCCACAAACATACGTATCAGTATCTCAAATTCGTTGATGTGCTGGGATCCAGCACGCTTGTTCATGTTGTCTCCCACACATAAACGCACGTACACAAGGACAAGAGTGCTGGATCCCACAAACCTGCGTTCAGTCACTCTTCTGTGAACTGAATGCACCACATGACTCCCTATCTCATCTCTCATAACTATGGGACTCACCTGTATACTGAGGCTGCGCAGCACCTGCTTGAGGCTGGCAATGTTTCTGATGCTGGCTTCTATGTGGGAGTGGAGTGCAGAGTTGGTGATGGATGCACCTAATGAGCTGATGGCCATGTTTAGCAACCATAGTCCTGTCTGCACTTCTTGAGCCTGCTCCTCTGTCTGCAAGCACAATTTTTCGCTTACTTCTAAGAATAATTCGGAGTATATGACTGAAATAGAAAACAAATCGATTTTGTTGTCTACAAACCAGATAAGAACAAGAAGATTACTCACATTTTGCTTTTCCCAAACATCAAAATCCACTCTGGTCAGAGGAACTGTGAGAGGTACAGCAATACTGCATTCCTCTGTACAAAACCTCTAGAATATCAAGATAAGGTGATAATGTTAACAAAGACAGTCCACCTGTCATCTAAAATACTAATTTATACTATGCGTATACCTAGTTACACAACATAACCATTGCTTAACTTTTACACTAGCGACATATATTTACATATTCTTTAACTGTTTTATCAGATAAGGGCACTTTGTAAGGATACAGTTACTGACTGCAGTGCATCTGTTGTTATGCACAATTTGTCATGCCCCATCAGTTTGTCGAAAGTAGCCACCACTGGATCACAACTGGCCAGATGTTATTTAGATAGTGACATTTCAGTGACACTGACAAGGTAGTGTATAAAATTCCCCTTAATGTAATAACATTTCCCCTTAATGTAATAAACCTTGATAATAGGTTAGGCAGTGATCCTATTTATTACTGCTAGCGTACATGACTACGTCAAACAAATTAGTGGGAAATGTACGTGTCATACCAAAGCAGCCTCAGCATCCCGTGCTTCCTTAATGAAGTGGTTGAGAACACGCAGGTCACAGATAGGCCGCAAAGGGGAGGGTAGGCCAGGCCGAATCCACTCCAGTATGATCAGCAGCAAGGCAAGGAGTCCTGCAGCACACAAACCACAGCACTTAGACCAACAAACTTAAAACAAGGCTGAGATGTTTACCTGGGTCTGGAAAAAACATGCTAAGATATTGACCCACAGCAGTGGTCCGATGGTGGACTAAAAGCACAGCAATGCTATAGCACAGATCAAATGTTAATCAAGCCTGAATCAAAGTAACCACAAGAGGGAGTGATGATACAGCAGAGACTACACCTAGGAGCAAGACAAACACTTTCAGCAACATTTCAAAATGTTCCAATTTTCATACAAGAAAATGAAAAATGGACTTATATTACATCTAATGCCAATTGATTCTATAAAAACTGTCTGTGATATTCTGTAATTTGTAAAAAAAAAAAAAAAAAAAAAAAAAAAAATTTATGTCAAGTCTATAAATGTTGATGTATCCGTATACAACAATTGATTCTTAATTGGTTCTAAAATTAAGTCAGACTCTTAATGACTTTTCAACCTCTTCAACCAGCAAAGAAGCATGTGTTATTTGCCCATGTATGACCTGAAGTATTCAATGTAAAGTTAAGTTGTTAATAATGCACATGGTAAAAGAGCAGCAATCCTACCGGCAATCCCCTAATATACCCCTAATACAAGGCCTGGAGCACCTTTTACTATATAAAGTTTCTATTACTAAGGCTTGTAATAAACAACAGTATGGTCAGCTCATATAAGGTAATCCATGTAATCAAAAAGCTAAATTATTGTTATTAGAATTATATTGTAGATTGGAGGAGCTGAATTTATGACATCCATAAAAAAGTCAATAGTGAAATGTGCTGCCTTGTCAAGCAGTACATCATCATTTAACATTTGTAGTGGCTAAACCAATCTTCAGGAGTCTTCTCCTTCTATTATCAAGCTATGCTGCACCTCTGTCATTCAACACAAGCTTTCAGCTGAGTCTCAGGAACATTTGTTTCATGAGGCAGCATTCTGAATGTGCTCTTTCAGCAGTAACTGGATGATGACGCACTTAAGATGACAAGCATTACTAATCAGAATTTGTGCTGGCTAGATGCACTTCACCCGTGTTACTGACACCAGGGTGCATCTGGGTTCATCAGCAACAAAGCCAGTACAATATACTGGCTTTCCTTTCCCTGCAAAAATAACTCAGCGTATTAGACCAATATTAAATTGTTCACTGTTAGACAAGTGGCTAACATGTGGCGCTCTCACTGCCACGGCCTGTGTTTGATTCCCGGTCAAGGGAATCATACCTGGTGGGGTGCATAAGCCAATACACGTGGGGTTGCATCAGGAAGGGCATGATACTTTTGCCAGAATCAAAATATGTGTATGGGTTATCTGCTGTGGTGACCCCAAACGAGAGTAGCCAAAAGAGGAAAATACTTTGACTGACATTAAAAAATATGACAATGATATTAAATATGAAGATTTGCCTGAAGCATAGGATTTAACCTTGAATGAAGGAATCTTGTATTTTAGCAGAACAAAATTATTTAAATATTTATGATCAAATCTGAAGCGAAGTCAAAAACCTATTCAAAACTATGCTAAATAGAAATATGCAGCGCTTTGGTCATGCTTGAAATTGTATGACTGTTCACAGAAAATGTAAAGTGTGATTCCCCTACACAAGGTTATTTTATCTCTGCTCTAAGGTCACAATGCATGAAAAGCTTCTTATATAGTATTCCCTCCCCTGCCAACATTATCACTTAAAGCCTAACAATTGTAAAGTACCCTAACAAGACCTTTAGATCACGAGGGTTAGGACTTGGCAGTAATCCAGACTTCACACCTCCTAGGCAGAAAGTTCACACTATGCTGACATTCACTGTTGGCACAGTGTCTGTTACCTTTAACAGGACTGGCTACAGTCCTAAATTTGACCCCTTGCAGACACTCTGCACATGATCATTTGGTCCCATGACTTAACAATAAAGGTAGGATGATTGCTTCTCTCACTGGTTTTTCTGCTCAATCGGTGACAGAGAATTGTATGAGTGGGCAAGAAACGGCATGGAGTATAATCCCTTACTCCATTGATTCCCCTTTAAAGATCCAATCTTAAAAAAAACAAACAATAATACAAAGCAGAATCTTTTCAAACCTATTAGATTTAGACCAAATATGTAACCTACAAACAATTTGTTAAAGAGACTGTTAATGGAAAAAGGATGCCTTGGCATTGTTCAGCAAAAAGCCATGCATACGACCCAGTTCCTGCACAATCACTGTTTAACTCACTATGCAGAATTGTGCATGATTCAGCAGTCTTCTATAGCAACCACCAGTAGTAAATCATGCTTAAATACTGTTAAGTCATGCTTGTGATATTCAGACTGTGAACTCAGGTTCTGCTGTACTTTGGCTTGATGGTAACTTTTTACAACCTTTTGGATTTTAACAGAAAATCAAGATAACTTTCTAAAGTATAACTAAGAATATTGCAACAGTGTTCCAAATGACAATTATCCTAGGGCAGTGACTATACTGTACACCTTATGTATGCTATGCCTTATGCTATCATTAGGTTGAGCATATAATGAATGAATAAGTGAATGAAGAAATGATTAAATGAATGAATTAATGAATTAATGGTTAATTTACCTGGAAAAGGAAAAAGATACAGGTAGCCTATGAAAAGAGCAAGCTACATGTGGGCAACGCGTGCACATTTCAGTGGACACCAAATTCTCAGATAATAATAGTTGCAAACAAGCAAAGAGGACTGCTTAAGCTTTAACTTGCCTAAAGCCAAATAAAGTGGTCAGTGTGAATTTCTTAGGTTTAAGAGGTTAATGAAAGGTAATGAAAACTGACCTTCCAGAAAATTATCTATAAAGATTCACTTCTAAGGTGCAAGCTACAAGTCCAAGCAAGATTAAAGATCACAATATCGATATAGCCTTCGCTGCTGAGAGACCAGCAGAAGCTGAAGTTGACTTGAGACAAGATCTCCATGGAGCAATTGCAATCTTACCTGTGCAGTAAACCATTCGCGAAGCACCCCAGCATTTTTCAAACACATGATGAAAAACCAGTCAAGTCGTCAAATGATAAACAGCTAAAGTTCACTGCTTGGGGAAAAGACATGTGTGAGTGTGTGTGTGTGTGTGTGTGTGTGTGTGTGTGTGTGTGTGTGTGTGTAGAGAGAGAGTGTGGGGAGAGAGAGAGTGTGGGGAGAGAGAGAGAGAGAGAGAGAGAGAGAGAGAGAGAGAGAGAGAATGGAAAGACAAAGAGTGTGTGGAAAGACAGAGAGTGTGTGTGTGCATGTGTGTGGAGAGAAAGTGTGTGGAGAGAGAGAGAGAGTGTGTGGAGTGTGTGTGTGTGTGTGTGTGGGAAAGAGAGAGAGAGAGAGAGAGAGAGAGAGAGAGAGAGAGAGAGAGAGAGAGAGCCTGCAGGAGTGCGGATCTAATGTGGTGCCTGTCTGCCTCTGCATCACTCTACAGGCAGCCAGCGGTCTGACCTTCATCTCCAGCTACTGATAGTAAAGACATCCACAGGTCAAGCGCTCATGCATAAACAAACAAAAAGAACACACACACACACACACACACACACACACACACACACACACACACACACAGGTGGTTTGATTTACTCACTGGGCATCTCCATCTAAAAATTCGCATAATCCCTTGCAGGATCCTCGTCGCATTGCCCGCAGTCCCGTCTATTGGCCATTAATTGCCGGTGCAGCGCTTTTACAGAACTGTCATTGAGTTCGCACTTATCCAGTTGCATCCGTTGGACTTTTTCTAGCTTTGACTATGCAATTGGTTGGAAAGGGTTTCTGAACTAGCCTACTTCCTGTTTGGAAAGACTGTTTTTCTTTCATTGATGTCACATAGCGTGTATTTTTGCGCAGAAGTCCAAAGAGGTAGCCTAAATAACCCTGAAAATGTTTTCTCTCTGACCAGTTCATCCTCTGATTATGTATTTTCCTCTTGGCTGACTTCCATGTGAAGGGTGACACTGCAAACAAATAGGCCTAATAGCAATAATCAAGCATCTATCTCGCACGATATTGTCGACGCTTAACCCCGACAGATCGGATGAGACGGATAAACAATGCTGATGGACACAGGCAGAGTTCCTCACTACGCCTGTTAGTCAGACTGCAGCTCAGAGAGCCATTTAACACGTGGCCCCTCCAGTGGGAGACACACACACAGAGAGAGAGAGAGAGACAGAGAGAGAGAGAGAGAGAGAGAGAGATCCGCTCATTGTGCGCATAATGAGCAGTAAAGAGGGGTCTAGTGTCGGAGTGTGGGGGGTCTTGCTGGGGGGGGGCTAATAAAAATACTCGGAGGAAAAAGATATGGGAAATAAATGTCGCATAATAAGCGTGAAATAGAGAATGAAACAAATTATAACATAACCTGGTCATTTTTTCCCCTCTATCGGCTGCTCCAGCCACAGCGGTTCACTCGTCCGCATATTTTAATTCTGGTTTTACGGCACATGTTTTACGCCGGATGTACTTCCTAACGCAACCCTCCCCATTTTCCAGGCTTGGGACCAGCACTGAGAGTGCACTGGCTCGTGCAACCCTCTAATGGAGGGGGTTGGTTCCCTGACCAGGAGTGGAACTCAGGCCGCTGCTTGCCACTAGTCCACCATGGGAATCATGGTCATATTATCGTTTAAAAAAAGATAAGAAATAGAAAAGAAGAAAAAAAAAAAGAATAGGGAAAAAGACTTTAATATGATGTCCTTCAGCCACCCTGACAATCCTGCAATACAGCCTTGTGTAATTTAGTCAGGACTGTGTCAGTGTAGGGCCATGCACATTCAGTTGTCATACACATTAATATATACAAATGTCATCGCGTCCATTTAGACACGTATGGCATTTGGCAGACACATTTATCCAGAGCGCTTTACCTTTATCTTATTTATGCTCAAGGGCTGCTGATCGGATGGTTGTGCGTTATCATGATCTCATGATATTCCGAGCAGTTGTCTAACGTTTTATCCACTGACCTACCACTGCCCACATCCAAACCTTAGACACAAAAGAAGTCAGACTGGCAGGAGCTAGGAGCCAATCAAAGAGAGACAGTGTAAACAAATGGGACTGAAAGCGTGAAATCCAAGTAGCGTGAGTCCAATATCATACCATAAAAGAAAAAATGTTTTAGGGGTTTCTTTCTGGACAGATAAGACATTTATTTATTCTCTAATTTGATAGGAAACTGGAAGCAGCTTCTCAAGACCATAAATTTTGGTGAGGCAGGACGACATTAATAATGACATGCCTCAAACCAAATTAGGTCAAGGGGCTATCACACTTGACTTATGCTAGAGGGTAGTAGGTAGTGATATTTTAGATTAACTCAGTAATAGACAGCTGATATTCAACAACACCCAGGATACAGTCTAGCAGTTTAGGTTTTTTTCTTCTGTGGTTTAGCTTTGTTCAATTGTGCTTCATACAGCAGGTGAGGTTCTAAGTAAATCTGCACTTATATAGTGCTTTTTCCCAAAGTATAGTGCTTTTTACACTCATTCACCCATTCACACACACACACCAATGGTAGCAGAGCTGCCATGCAAGGCGCTAATTTGCCACCAGGAGCAATTTGGGGTTCAGTGTCTTGCCCAAGGACACTTTGGCATGTGGCCGGATTCATACGGGCCGGGAATCGAACCGCCAACCTTACGTTTAGTGGACAACACGCTCTACCACAGCCACAGCCACCCAAGTACATCTCAAACTCATTTAATATAATTATTTGCTATAAAGCCAGTTCTTGGAGGCTGAGGAGTACTTTTAATCTGGCAACATCTATAATTTTCACCACTAGGTGCAATAATAACTCTATGGAAGTGAAAGAGGGCAGTGTGTATGGATTTTAGCTAGTGTGCTAACACTATCTGGTTTGTGGCAAACTTTACTGATGTCTATGTCTGATGTAATGTCTATCAACCCTTGGAAATGCATAGCCTTGGGGAAATCCTCTACATTCAGTCTGTGGTCTGGGGCATGCAGTGCACTATGAGATTACAGCAGGGCAACCCTTTCCCCTTCAGCCACAGCTTATAGTTCATTTCTATTTATACTTATATTATAAAAATATAATTATATTGATCATTTATCTGGTTAGCTAAGGTTAGGTGACTAGTTTATTCTGTAGGGTATGTGCTATTTATGATGTTATGATCTGGCAGAATGAGCACAGTTAAACCAAACGCACACTGTTGCTTGATCAGGCAGTCATAGTAAGAGGCTGATGGTGGTTAGTGATGTCATTAAACCAAAGTATAAAGGCTTGCAAAATTTATAAAGTTCCCCCATTAAAGATATGTGAGATATACACGGTGTTCTGTGATTGGATGAAGACACATGCAAAAATGGGGAGGAAAATATAGGCAAAAATAAATATTGGAGACATCACTACAGCACATAGCCTGAATAAAATGTAAGATATAAACTAAGAAATACTGACAGTGTGAGTCATACACAACTATGGCTACACATACCCTTAACTGTATCCCTAATGTCAGAGATCAAAATGAAAATGTTTGAAAATGTTCTCCGGCCAAAACTGGACAGTAGAATTACAATAGAAATAGTACAATAGTACAATTATAGAGTACAATAGTGCAAAGACTACAAAGTAATAGTAACAAAGACTTGGCTCAAACACAGTAAAGATTCCAGAAATTGTTACCTAACAGGAACTTAAAAAGGAGATGATGGTAGCTGACACAGAAGTGGTCTACTAGGTCTGGATAGCAACCATGACTAATGCAGAAGCACAATATCAGGATCTAGCACTAGATATATTGGATAGCAGGAGCACATGTAAAGCTTGCCAAAAAGATACATTTACATTGGAGTTTATGGTACTTTTATATTGCACTCTATAGTGCAAACTGAGACACAGAACACCTAGGAATAACAGCTTACCCAAATACTAGGTAACACAGGTGTGAGCGCATGCATAGACATTATATAAACAACAGATAATTTAGATTATGAAGATACATGCTGAGGTAAATATATCACTGAAGGCTATTTTTCCTGACAAAGAATAAGTCTGGTCCATTTTCATTGAGTTCAGTATTAGGTGGGCCAAAAATTGTGCACAAGGGGCTAATTAAACTTTTGGCAATCAAGGAAGAAACGCTTTAAGGAAAAAATATAAGGTCAGAGTGAGGACAAGACACAATGTAGAAGTGCAATGGAGAACTCTTGTTACCTCTTTTGCAGGTTTCCATTTGTAGTTTAACATGTCATACAAAATAATAAGATCCCACTGAAATATTACAAAGCATTATATTCTATAAATAATTTATACATCTTGTATATACTTTTCATATATCCCTGTATTGTTCTCCTTACTATCTCTTTTTTCTTCACCTGTCTTGCTGCTGCTATGACACCCTAATTTCTCCATCTGGGGATTAATAAAGTATTATCATATCTTATCTTATCATATCTTATCTTTTCTTATTTTATTCATACATTAGCATTATGTTGGAAGATTATTCTTTGAGTGCCATAATACCATCCTGGAAATTCCTCCAGAAGATGAACCTTTTTCCTAATATGTTAGCATGACTCTGTGTTTGATGACATAATACAAAAGCTTATGGCCTTGCAAATGGGAATCCATTTCAGTTGAACTCTTATTATGTTTGAATGTAAGTACAAAAATATAAAATTAGGTAAATAGGTAGGATTCAGTTTGATTGCTTGAGCAGAATGTTAATTCAATGCAATTTGAAGTTCTACACATGGGCCAGATAAAATATTACAAATATTCTTTCTAATAGCTACAGTGATTTACAGGCAGTGATGATACTGGGAAATTATCCTGTTTTGATGTTTACAGTTTTCTTTGTTTTGTTTTTAACTTTCTTTTTTATACAGGAAGTTGTCTGTAGTGACTCACCTTAGCATGATTCCCTGTGTATCCTACTGTGGCCTGTTGTCCTTTTGATCAAACTCCAGTTGGATTATGTCTGAGCCAAACTGAGAGCAGAGAGCGCCACAAGGTACGTGCTGTAAAACATGTGTCTATGGCTGGGGGGAGGGAAGGGGGATGGGGGCGTCCCGGCACGGTGACTCCATAGCTCGCATGCTGTCACTGAAATCACTACGATTAGAAAAGAAAGGGGCATGTGTGGGAGTAAGACCCAAGGCCATCCCCAGCCCTTTCTGATAACAAACAAAGACAGCAAGGAGTCACTGATGCAAAGCCACAGAGCGCTCGAGAGAGAATGTGAGGAACGTTTGCCTAGTAAACAGTCTTTGGCTATTCATCCTGTCTTGCTTCTTGAATGGGAAAACAGCCAAATTGACCTCTGTTGTATGTTCACTGGCGCGACCAGGACAGGAAATCCATATAAAAGAATGGGGGACAGGGAGATAGGAGTCACTATGGTGGCCTGAACGGAAGTTATTGTTTCTAAGTCAGAGATATCCAGAACGGGTAATTACCAAATTGAAAAGTGTTTTTTCACACTTGGTATATTATGATCCTAATACAAAACTCACTATTAAAGACTCATTTTTGCCTGATACACCCTGTAGGGATAAGCTTTGCCAAATGGTACATATGCACTTTTAAGGGATATATACAATACTGTGCAAAAGTTTTAGGCACTTGTGATAAAACATTGTAAAATTAATTCTAAAATTGCATTCAAAAATAGAAATATTAATAGTTTATATTTATCAACACACAAAGTGTGTTGATAAATTAGCAACACACAAAGTGTGTAAACAGTAGAAAAACCTTAAATCAGTATTTGCTGTGACCACTCTTTGGTTTTAAAATGACATCAATTCTCCTAGGTACACTTGCACACAGTCAGGGATTTTGTAGGTGTCCAGTGCCTGATTAAACAATTATACCAAACAAGTCAAGTGCTAAAGATTAACAATATAATATGTAGATCGAAACACAATCATGATTTTATTAGTATTTTTGATAAGGATATCTAACTGATTAATACAGTGCCTTCTCATAAAGCGGTCAAAATGTAATCAAGATATAGAAAACAAATACATCCCAAAAAACACAGCAACAGCACACTTTGCTAAAAATACTGACACATTGGTGAGATCAAAGTTTCAGTTAAGTCCAAAATTTAAAGAAATCTATTCTGACAATAATGTACAGAGCAATGGTCAAAATAATTACATTTTATGGGTGATGGGTTATTGAAATTTACCCAGTGTGCCACCTTAAAGTCACTATCCCAATACTACAGGGTGTCCCTGAAGTTTTGTCCCTGAAGGGTGTCCCTGAAGTTTGAAGACTATGTATGCCAGCACCACGTCAGTTGTGCCGTCATCAGTGGATGGTCGTGAACTTCTCCAGTTGGTCCGCAACACTTAAAGTCTTTTTTAATTTGTTAAGTTTGGTGACAGTGTCGTGTGTGACATGTTTGCCATGTTTCCTGTTAAACTCCATCACAACCTTGCAACAGCTTCCCGATCAAGCCATGAGAATGATTTCAATATGTTCTGGTTTTGTCAATGGCATTCTTAAAGGCTGTCAGAAAAAAAAATAGAAACTAAGTATTTTGGAAAAGTTTAATTTTCCCCTATGTATGGAGACATTTGGAACTATATTTCTGTCTCACCTTGATAGATTATGCAATGCATTGTGTTTGATCCCAAGGCGTAGGTTTGCATATGGACAGTAGGGACATGTAACTTATGGGTGAAAGTTGTGTTCCACAATGTGATCAGACCAACCAGATATTTGAAACACACAGGCAAAGAATCTTAATAGACTGGAAACCATATTATTTACTGATATAAACAGCACTATATGACCTACACTGCCTTTTTTCTGCATGGAAACAGTCATGGAGATATTTTTAACTTTGCATGTTGCTCTTGGCAGCAGCAGGGAAATAAATAAATACTGCATTATCCGTGGCTCTAATATGAGTGTATTAACATGAGTATTAAAATTTAACATCACCGTTATAGCAAGGTGAAAGTCAAGTTTCTGAGTCAACACTAATAACGGAAGCACTCCAGTGGTCAGTGTGTAACTAAATATACTCCACATAAATCTAATCATACTCTATGCTGAATAACTCTCTCTATAAATAGCAAGGATGGTTGAAACAGAATAGAAGGAAACTGATAACAGATTTGTGTTTCACTGCCTTGCAGTTACCATAACTTGAGATTCATTACTTAAAAACAATAATGCTTATGAGATTGATATTTTTATGAAATGGACATTTTTAATGAATATGTTTAGTTTCTATTGTGAAACCTTTTCTCCCACTTGCTCAGTTCCAAATGCACTACTAGGTCACATTTCTTGTTCAAACACAGCACCATAGGGGGATGCAGGTAGGCACTAGGCACATGAATGTTTGGAGAGTGAAATGTACTGTTCTTTGGGCTGTGAGTACACCACAGGTCAAAGTTTGTAACAAAAGTAAAGTTCAAGCACTCAACAGTAAAGCACGCTCCCTTTTAAGTATATTACCTATTACTCATATACTGCGTACAAATAAACCCCCATAAGCAACACATTCAAAACACTATACTGAAACCACTTTTATGCTTTTTATTTAATTATTTAATGAGTGCTTCGTCCCCATTAAATAATCGCAGTGCAACATCTTTGACACTCAGCAGATCATAAATCTGAAAATGGGAAGTCTTACATATTTCAGCTACTTATTGACGCACTTTTAATATCAGATATGTCATTACATTTCAGTACATGAATGCCGATATGTAATTACTTTTCAATACATTAAAATACATTGCATAGCATGAGCTTTGATGCAGTTCCTTTAAAAATGAAAATGCAGTATAATGCAAAATCTATTCCACCGACCAAACCTTACTAAGGATCCCACTGGCAAAGTAAAAGTCTGCACTATTAAAAGAAAACTCTAACCTCTGGGAAACTACTAATCTTTACAATTAACATTTGATCTTCTTTGATATCCATTATTTATTTTATAATGAAATTCTGAACTTTTTTTAGTTTAAACATTGACATGATCCTTTTCACTTTCAACAGTTTCCAACATTACCCAAAATACCTTTCAAATACCTGGTGATAGTGTCATCAGTATAATTAGCATGTGCTTCATCTCTACTTAAAGAGAACAGTGCAGTGGTGCTTTAGTCCTTTAGTCTGTCCAACTCTCTCACCTCATCATCTGTGCTCTTTGCACAAGCAGATAAAGATCAAAAGCTTCAACATTCATGCTAATACCGTCCATTGTGCCAGTCATCTCACAGATGGCTAACTAGCTGAGCCGAGTCTCAGCCATAATGTGCCATAACTGTGTTGCATAACTGCATTGCATTCTGGGACAGTCTAACATTTGCTTGTCTCCACTAGTTTCTCTTTGAATTTCTCATTAATATGTCATGAGAAAATGGTGAGAGTGAGAAGAGAGGTTCTTGCTCTTTTGTTTTTAGGAGATATCAGCAAAACCTGACCATTTTTACTTATGTTTGAGATTGCTGAAATGTTTTCTCTAATTAAACATCACTGTAACGACTCTAGCACTGTTCCTCTGTAATGTCAGAGGAACACCCCACCTCGAACTTCTCATGGAGTAACCAAAGCACAGCATAAACCACCAAATTAGCACCAGAATCACTAAGCACATCACAATATTTCAATATAAACATATCCAGTGTGTTTCAGTATAGATTTTTCCTTTAAGCAGTCGTTTTATCATCTGAATATATCACATGTGACTCTATTGTTCAATGACAGAATCCTGTTTGTCAGAATGATGTGTGAGCTATTGCAATGGAATTCACTGGCAAGTGCAGACGAATAATGTTACTAGGTCAGTGGCATACAACTATAATAAGCAAACAACCAAGAAGGCTGATAGAAAATAGGCACAGATAAGTCGTTATGTAATTTAGTGAAAAAAATGGAACCTATCCAATAAAATTGGTATATCCTGATCTTGCAACACAAGATAAATGCACAAAATTATGGCCTTACAGATAATTCATATCCAGGAGTGATAGGCACACTACCACTAGGTTTGGAATCAAGGGCAGTGGTAGCTCAGTGGTTAAGGTGTTGGTCTACTGCTCAGAAGGCCATGAATTCAAACCCCCAGCACTGCCAAGCTGTCACTGTTGGGCCCTGAGCAATTGCTGAGATTTATAAATGAGATAAATATAAGTCGCTCTGGTTGTAAATGGAATCCATGTTTTCAATAACATTACACACAATCTGGCTTGTGGATTAAATTAAAAGCTTTTCATATGGAAAACTGTAAGGTAGGCTTATAGACGTCAATAATTTGCAGGAAGAATTTTGAACCAAGATCAGCACAATGTTTGATTAAGTAATTACTTAAGATTCTAGGAGTTGGTTTGATTGCTGATTGAGAATATGAAAAGAAATATATCTAGAACAGTTTGTAGATGTTACCAAAAGTTATTATAAAAAACTAGATATCATGAATAACAATTTTACAATATATACCCAGAATGCCTCATATTTGATTAACAGCATAGATAAGAAAACATTGAATAAACCATTGAACAAAATTGGTGTATATCTTGTGCCAAGTAAATCTACAATGTACCAGTTATTACTGAAAAAAAAAAAAATCCAGATTTGTAAGCTGTACTTTATCTCTTATCTTATAAAGCAGCAATAAAAATATCTGCAGCAATACTGCATCACACAACCCTTCAGTACTCACCAGCAGATCTCTTTATAGTCTTTGACCTCTCCTTGTGTCCAGTTACATCCATAGCTATACACCTTTGGATGATTTAAGCCATTTGGGTACTGCAGGCAGCTCCATTCTGTTTGCAGTGCTTTACTGAATCAAGCTCACTCCAAGTTGTGCTTTTTTCCTCCCTCCCTCTCCTCAACTCCATCTAAAATCAGTAGGTTAAAATTCTGGAGCAGAAGTGTCATAGCTCTGCTTGTGCTTTGTTTAGTGCTATCTATTGTTATGCCTGAAGTCTGTTTACCGACGTTTGTGGAACACTGCAAGCCTTTAGACAGCTGTTCCATAAATTTGGAAAATTATTCATTCATTCAAAAGAAATCACCCAAGGGTTATACACAGTGATGTGTGTGACCACCCACAAAAACTGGTTATTTAGTGTTAGGTGTACATACATAGATAATTATATCTGCCTACCAACTGAACAAAAAACAAAACCTCTGCTTATTTTTTCTTACCTATTGTTTGTGCACAAACTCAATCATTAGAAAAGAAGAAGAAGAAAAAAAAGTCAAGTGATAGCACAAAACAGGACCACTTGAAAACCAATATTGCAGCAGTGCATACAAGATGGAATTAAAGATGACAGTTCATTACCAGTTAATAGTTACATAACTTAATTAGAACTGATCTCATACCAAATTGGGCGTCATTCTGAGACACAGATATGGATACGATTTCAATTGGATTTGTATTAAATCATAAGGAACGCAAAACGGCCAAAAACACCACCCAACCCTAAACTTTGCAAATTGTTCAAAAACTTGAGTTGTGTAGACCTTGCTGGTTGATTTAAGAAAAAAAAAAAAATAATAAAAATAAAGGAAAAAAAAAAACCCTTTGTAATGAATCATTAAAGTGAAAAAGTTGTGATTTGAACACCAGCCTTCCTGCTGAAAAGTAGTTACTAGCTGAATGACCTTCCTGGAACATTAAGAGCAGAAGAGACCGATGTCTAAACAATTTATTTTAAGAAATAAGAAAGCAGTGTTGTGGAACAATGTTGAATAGAAATGAGAGATGAAAACCTCTTAAATAAGGTTGGGGATAGTGGAGACGATCAAGCATGTACTACCATTTCAGTGACGCAGATGTGTATGACTGGCTCTATAAGTGGCTCTGTTATGTTTGCTGATGATGTTTGCTGAAACGTGCACAACTAGCAGGTTGCCTTTTCTAGGAAAATGCCTTACAGGACACCACTTTCCTATGTTGCAATATGATAAGGCCTGAAATAGCCGGTATTCATTCAGAGTTTAATTTCAGTCCTTAATATCTTTAACAGGAAAGCTGTCATTAATCATGACAGACCATGGAAGACAAAACTGGGATAAACGTTTAATCCAGTTTAATGTGCAGGAGGCAGACATGCAAATATTTGCTTTATGACAAAAATAAAGGCACAGATATAAAAACCACACCCACACCAGAAAGACAGTCTACATTTCTCAGATTTGTCAAATCTCTTTAATCCAAACTGTTTGAACATACAGAAAGAGCTAATTTTCTTCACTGCTCTAGTGCACATGTAGAACACTAATACATGACAGCACAATTTTTCCTTTATTTCTCTGTTGATAGCATCCATGTGGGAATATTTTGTATGGTGACACTGGATTGGGAAGAGAAATTCTGCACAACTCGGAGGAGAAAAAAAAAAAAATTAAAAAAAATAAAATTTAAAAAAAAAAAAAAAAAAAAAAAAAAAAAGACTCAAAAGCCTGAAGAAATGCCGTTTCATGGGGCGTCAGCACTACACAATAGTAATTAAAAAAAAAAAAAAAGGAAAAAAAACAAAACAAAAGGAAGATCACTTGAAGAGCAAAAGATGTCTAGATGAAAAACAAGAGTATCAGTAACCTTGTAATATTTTTCTTGCAGTCACAATGCACATCAATTGTGAAAAATACATTAATAAGTGAAATTCTGTAATAACTTGCATTTAAAAATAAAAAATGAGCATAATTCAGTATTTTGGTCTCCACATATTCACATTGATTTCTTTCAGCAGAAGTGTTTTTCTAAAGCCATGTACAGGTGAAGGAGAATACGATCATAGCACAGTGCTGCGCAATTGCAGGTTAAGGGCATAACTGTGGCTCTCTGGCGTGTGGCTCTCTGGCAGTCCTGAGATTTAATCTCAGGACTTATGGTGTGCTGCTATTACACTGATCAGTATGAGTTTTTGGTAGTAAAAGACTTGTTTTGCAAGCAGCTTTATCAAAATGTGAAATTCTTATAGTAGAAATGAAGTCATCTTTGTCAAACAATTTTCAAATTAAATGAGGGGTTTGTTAGGAACATAACTGTAGATGCCAACTAACACATTTTGGATGAACTTGATCATTTGTACATTTCTATCCACAAGTGCAAAGTGTAGTGCAAAGTTTCAGACCTCAGATGAAGGGCTCAGGTGAGACTCATGTCCCTATGGTAAGTTTCCCAGTCCAATGTACATTTGCAGGCAGAATCTGAAGTGGGCCAACCACTCTGGTCTGCTCATCTTTAAGAGACAAGATAAGCACTCCACTCAATAAAAGTTCCTTATAATGAGAATGATAAGTTTGCATAACAGTGATCCCAGTGAATGTACAGTTATTCTCTCTCAAACACAAACCTAAATATTTGCTGGATGGGTCCTTCATTCCAGACTTGCAGGTCGCAGTTTCACAACACAGACACACATTACTGCTCCCCTCTACTGCATGCCAACTGCACAAATCAAACAATGTTCAGGAGGTAGATCATCTTCTAGAGGAGTCATTTTATGCCATCAAGATGGTATCAGTGGTCAAGTTTTACTAGATGAAGTGTTATGAAACTATTCACATAGTAAGATCATAAATCAATGGACTGACCTAAGGGAAGGGCCATGAAAATAGCAAGCTTTGTTTTGAGAGTCAGGCAGACTATAAATAGGAGCAGCTCTCAAGTGGCAACTGATGAAAACCTAAGAATTGCAAAGTCATAATCAATAGGCAAAGGCATATCATATCCATTTCAAATAATAACAGCTACATATAGAGTAGAGTTTTATATATCTGCATAAATGACCTAGAACATGTCCCAAAAGTACACAAAGAGAACCCAATTAAACAAATGAGACAAATATCATACTTGGTCATTTATTTATTGAAGAAAATGAGCCAATATTACATATCTGTGAGTGCAAAAGTATGTGAACCTCTAGGATTAGCAGTTAATTTGAAGGTGAAATCAGAGTCAGGTGTTTTCAATCAATGGGATAACAATCAGGTGTGAGTGAGCGCCCCGGTTTATTTAAAGAATAGGGACCCATCAACGTCTGGTCTTCACAACACCTTTGTGGAGATGTACACCCCCCCACACACACAATTTTGTAAGAAAGATGTCAGGACACTTGTCCATTATCTGAATCTCAAGAGAAAGTGGTCATGCAACAAGACAACAACCCTAAGCACACTAACAATTCTTTGCTAGAATGACTTAAGAATAAAATTTAATGTTTTGAAACGGCCAAGTCAAAGTCCTGACCTTAATCTAATAGAAATGTTGTGAAAGGACCTGCAGCAGTCAGTTCGTGTGAAGAAACCCACCAACATCCCAGAGTTGAAGCTGTTCTGTACTGAGGAATGTGCTCAAATTCCTCCAAGCCGATGTGCAGGACTGATCAACAGTTACCGGAAACATTTAGTTGCAGTTATTGCTACACAAGGGGGTCACACCAGACACTGAAAGCAAAAGGTTCACATACTTTTGCCACTCACAAATATGTAATATTGGATCATTTCATGGATAAATAAAATGACCAAGTATAATATTTTTGTCTCATTTGTTTAATTGGGTTCAATTTGTCTATTTTTAAGGACTCGAAAATTTGATGTTTTAGGTCATTTATGGATTCACAAACTTTCAAGCACCACTGTAACCATAGGTAGAACTGCGAGGCACCTACATCAAGTTAAAGCCATAATGGAGCAAACTAATGAGAGTACCTTAATTACATAACAGAAACGGTCACCTGCTTTCTCTGATATTGGGGGAAGAAGAATGCCTGTATGCTGAACCTGAGAATATTCTGCTTTGGCCTGCTGTAAAACTTGGATGATGAATACGGAAACATGCTATCTATCAGGCACCTACAGCACGAGCAAATATCAGTTAGTCAGAAATGTTGGTCAATAATGTTTGAATGCACACTGCACCACTAACCCATGGTCAGATATGAACTCATAGCTAGGCCATGATAATGTGTCAGAATCGACAGAGGCCTCACAGAGGTCCACATAGATTCGTAGTGGACGGTGCATAGGACTATGCACTGCTGCTTCCAGGAGCAATGGCTCTCCCTGCTGGTATACAGTGGACTGATGAAGGGAGCCTACATCACCTGAGATGAAACAGAATCAAACAAGGGTGCTTCTCATTTCTCAAACTGTGCCTTCTCATTTCCTTATCTATTGAAATAGACATTATAGCATGTCAAATATAAACTGTACTTTCCTTCAAATATACATTAGTATGCTTTTAGTAAACTTGACAATATTTGAATTTGGGGAGACATGCAAGATTACTGGCATATTTGTCTCAGAAGATTATCTTCAACTCCACCAGCTGCATTTTAAGAACTAGTATATTCTTAAAGATTGTGCACTTTTTGATTTATGGGTCATGGGCTGAAAGAAGTAGGATCTAGGAATCAATGAAGCTTCAAAAAATGAAAATATTTTGGCGAGTTTATTAACTAGCTGAAACGTTACAAAGTAAAAAGGCTACTAGCAGCTACACCTGAATGGCAGAAAAGGAGTAGTCCACATTGAAAATCAAGGTACATCTTAAGGTACTGTTCACCTTTAATTACATCAAGAGAGAAGTGCAGTAATCCTACTGCTTCAATAGTTGAGGTCATGGGCAGCCAGGTGGGACTCAGTGGTTCGGCACTCACTCTAAACTTTCTGTAGGATTTACAGAAAAAAGATTAAACATTTCTGGTAAGAAGGAAGAATATACCACAAGCCACAACTCCAGAACTATACATTTGTAATGCAGCCCACCTTTTATAACGGCACTCAATAGGAACAATTGTAGGTGGATGTTTCAATACATGGACACCATTCCAGGTTAGATGTGTTTCATGGGAAAATACCAGCTTATTGGAATAAATGAGCCAGTTGTCACTTACCTGGAAATGAAAGAGACACTAAACAATTGTGTGCATGTCAATCTTTTAAAAAAGGTTTTTGGATAAAATTGTTCTAACAAATGTTCCCTGCTGATATCCTGGAATTTTCATGGACAGCAGTCATAGTTTAAACATAATGATTAGAAAAACTAACATACAAAAAAAAAAAAAAAAAAAAAAAAAAAAAAACACATGAAAAATCCAGGAAGAAATGATGAGAGATCAGAAGTGATTGTCTAGACTGGTTTTGGTTGGCATGAAGGCTACAGTGACGCATAGAACCAATCTTTACAACCATGGTGAGCAGAAAAGCATCCCACAACACGTCATACCCAAGGATTAGGGCTACATCACATCGGATTCCAAGAACAGGAATTTGTGCTACAATGGGCACAAGCTCACTAAATCAGGACAGGTGATGATTGGAAAAACATTGACTGGTCTAACCCGACCTAACGAGCTGGATATTTTTGTCAGTCCAATTCTCTACTAACAAATGTCACAATTAGGCTGGTGCTACTAATTTAACTTTCTTACTCTTGATTCACTCCCACAGTCCTGTAGTCCGGCAGAAATGACCATCTCAGTAGGGGTAATGAAGTCTTTAAGAGGAGTGCATTCTCCAGGAGCGCCATCTTCACCCAGCCGAACTGATCTGGAAGATAAACGAAGACCGGGTCCAAAGTACTGCCTTTTCACCACAATCCTCCAGTTGTTCTCCTCACACTTTACAACCAGACCTCCGCTCTCAGACTCAGAGACATTTTCGAGGTTTGAAAACAAACGTCCGGGGAATATTTTAGGAGACTCTTGATTTGAAAACTGTATATCAGCCGTCTTCTGTCTAGAAAAGTAGTCGGAATTCAAATCCTCGTATGAGGCTCGCGGGACTGACGCCGCATGAACTGCTAAACTGATCAACAATACACTCTGAATCATCGTAGGGCATTAATAATATATTGTATACTTAGCTCGGAATGCACGACAAAATGCTTGGTTCGCGACATATAGGACGCCTTTAATCAGCCTGCATCAGTTTCACCTGTAAGCACTACTTTTTACGGAAGTCCTAAGCGGCCATGCATCATTAATTTTATTTTTTGTTGTTGATCTCGACATAACAAAAAGTTGTTTTCTCATGATCTCGACATAACCAAATTCTTTTTTTTTTTTTTTTTTTTTACAACGTAATTTTATTGTGAGAAAATCTGGCGCTTTGTGAACGGGACTGGTGTTACATACACGTTGGCATCTTCATCATCTTAAATGTAATAATCCCCCGGTGTAGAGACGGACTTCATCTCCACATTAAGAGAGAGGGATGTCCCCCTTCTCAAGGGTCTGACACTAATGTGGAAGTCATCAGTCCTGCAGGGACGATGTATTCTTGTAGCCCACCCCAGAAGTTAGTATCACTTAGGATAATAATAGGATTTTCCCATAGGATTATTGCAGAAAATAAACTCCGTGACTAACAAAAGTTTATGGTCCTTACATGTTTCGTTCGTTAAGTTAAGCTTCATAAGATTTTGAAGTCTATACACTCGCCATAAGTAAAAAGCTAAAGTTAGGCTATAAATGAGCTACACCACGGTCGCATGACTTCAACGTCACCACCGCTACGCTTCCGACAACTCTTTCAATCTCTATTTTTGTTTAAAAAACAATACAATTGGAAAATACTATAAATTGATAAATCTACAAATGGGAAAGTTTGAGTTGAAGGAGCGCGAGTATAAACACAACAATGCTGCAGTGGATGAGATTTCCTGTTCGGCGTGATGACGTTTAATGTCCCCGACAACCTCTGTAGTCCCATTTAGGCACGCATTAGTAACCGTTTTTTTCAAAACACGTAAAAGGTTTTTTTTTTTTTTTTTTTTTTTTTTTTTTTTAAATCCTGAAGGGGGTATTATACAACATGAACATATCTTGAGCTTGTGTAAACCACAGACCTTATTTCAAGCATTTACAAAAAACAAAAACAAACAAAAGAAAACGTTCAAAACCCCATTGACTTCGGGATGATGAATGTCCGGTACACAGGAAAATTAAGTGGAGATCACGAGAAAACAACTTTTGTTATGTCGAGATCACGAGAAAACAACATAAAATAAATAATACATGGCTGCTTAGGGATTCCGTAAATTTTAGCGATTAAAATAAATAAATAAATAATAATAATAGAAAAAAGCTTTTAGCTAAAGTTAGGAACTGTTTTAGCGGAACTGTTAATCACAAGCTATTGCTCAGTACGGAAGGACTTTGTAGACGGACCTTTCGGCACTGCTAGTTGCACATAGAGTTACAGAACATTTTAAACTGATTAATGCATTAGTGGAAGAGTTTATGCCTTTTGTACAATAGATCTGCATAATATTGAATCGTCTGGCTGGTTTGTTGTTGTTGCACTTCATGGAGCGGAAACGGGAAGAAGACATAGATTGGGGAGAGCGATTATACAGAGAGGATCCGCTCACAACTGTAAACAAAAGCGGAAAAGCTGTTTTAGTGAAGAATGCACACGAAGGACTGGCGCTGCCATTGACAGAATATGAGAGATGTTCTGTTATATCAGGACAGTGTGTGTATTATCATTACGGCTGTGATGGACAGGACGACAGAGGCTGGGGTTGTGGATACCGGACTGTTCAGACTATAGGCTCTTGGTTCAATAATGTTTCTCACGGTGGAAAATCCAGACCTCCGCCTAGTCTCCCTGAAATCCAGCAAGCTCTAGTTACAGTAGGAGACAAATCAGCCTCGTTTTTAGGCTCTAAAGAGTGGATAGGGACTTGCGAGGCTGCTTTGGTGCTTGATCAGCTGTATGATGTCCCCTGCCGGCTGATGCATGCGCGCAGTGGGGGGAAAGAGCTCGAGCAGGCGGCTCAGGACCTGCACCTCCATTTCCTCACCCGCGGATCACCAGTAATGATGGGTGGAGACAGGGACAACTCCTCCAAAGGCATTCTGGGTGTCTGCACTGGGAAAGAAGGCAGCTACCTGCTGATAATGGATCCGCACTATCACGGTCCTGCCTTGGACAGAGAGTCTCTGCAGAGGAATGGCTGGGTAGCATGGAGAAAAGTTCAGTCTCTCGATCAGAGCTCCTTCTATAATCTTTGTTTGCCCCAAACATAAGCTTGATTCCACTTATTGGTTATGCCACAGCTTCCTAACACTGGTCCAGGGAAAACACTCAAATGTGCAAGACACAGCGGTATTCTAGGACCAGGGTTTCAAACTTTTGTGCTAATGTTACCCAGCTGTTTAGTTTTCTAAACTGTTTGGCATAAATATTCATTCATTCATTCATTCATTCATTCATTCATTTATCTTCACTAAGCACTTTATCCTGGTCAGGGTTGTGGTTGGTCTGGAGCCTTTCACAGAAACACTGAGAGTAAGCTGGGAGAATTCACCCTGGATGGGATGCCAGTCCATTACAGCACAACACACCACATACAATTTTGCACTCAAGTCTCCTTTAGTGAACAGTGGACTAGTGCTGGCTCAAATTTAGCCTATTACCCAAAAACATTTCAAATGTTCATTTCATTTTTATCCACAACACTAGTCCAAGAAAACACCCTTCATATAAAAACCATAATGAACTTTCCTTTACTTTCACATTATCTGTTGTTACCCAGATGAGGACGGGTTCCCTTCTGAGTCTGGTTCCTCTAAACAATATTGTTAGTTAATTAACATGATATAACTTATATCTTATGATTTGCACATATCTAATATGAGTTAGGAATCCTTCTGACCTACACTGCTTTTTATTTTTGTAAGGAGTATAATCATATGTGGGACGCTTACCTGTACTGCTTGAAGTTCTTTTTGGGATTTTTACATGGACTCTTATGCCCTGTTGTGGGCAAAATAATACACAGTCCATTTTATAAAGAAGTTGATTCTTTCCAAAATGTACAGGAATTTTCAATAAGAAGACACATTGAGCACAACACAGAAGTGGTGTTGAATGATTCAGCGTTTTTGAACGAATCCGTTCAATGACTCACTTGTTAAGACAGTGACTTGCTGCCACCTACTGGCGATTTTAGTTTAATATAAAGTATAATTTAACCACCACCACCACATTTCATATTTCTACATTCAAAAAAGTATTTTTAAAACATTAGCCTCATATCATTATATATGCAATTGTAATTACACTCTACGTGCAGTCATGCCACCTCTGAGCTGCATTAAACAGTCAGTGTAAATACATCCAAATGCCACTTCAGATGCAGCTTCTTTAGTGCACCTTTTATTTGTTGTTGCCTGTTCTTGTGATAGCCTATATAAAACCATTGTCTCTTTGTGAAATGGTAATTTTCTAGAAATCTGTTGAGTAGTAAACATCTGCATGAGTGTATGGGTATTAACAAATAAATAAACAAATATTTAAGTAATTAAAAGATGTTCTACAATATGTAACTTTATTATTATTATTATTATTATTATTATTATTATTATTATTATTATTATTATTATATTTTAAAATAAGTAATTATGAGAGGGGTGCCCTTTTATTTATTTATTTTTGCTTGAGCACCTGCCCCCCAAAATACCTGTGCATATCCCTGTCCCGTTGAGCAACTGACATGAGGTTGGTGTCGATACTCAAAGGCGTTGTTGGGATGGCCTCATTTCCTTGTTCTACACTCTCAAAAATCCTTAAGGGTCCTTCAATCTTTCTTCTGGGAGAACCCTAGAACCTGGGTTCCATATGGAAAGGCATTATAATTATTTTAAAAATAGAAAGAAAGTAAAGCATTAGATATGATTTCACACTTTGTTGTTGAGTTTACTGCATTATGGACCATTATCTCTCACTCACTCACTTTTACTAACCGCTTTATCTTGGTCATAGTCATAATGCAACATGCATATAGTCACACACCTAGTCACACTTAGGGGCAACTGATCCTAACCAATCCACCTACACAGGGAGAACATACACAGAAAATCCACACTTTTTATTTTTATTATTATATACCTGCTGTGCCACCTAACCTCCAGATTTCAGAAGTCTTGTTATTAACTCTTGTAGAGCATAATGATTTATGCTAATGCTAATTATTTGAGATTGCAAAACAATTCCTAAAATTCAGGAAAGACACCTTCCTGTGTAGTGGACTGACAGATAATGAGTCTTTATTATTCAGCCATGACACAGTACCCCTGGAGCAGAGAGGGTTAAGGGCCCGTGGACACATCTTACTCAAAGTGGAGTGAACATGTGGTTAGTCTGTAGTCCCACGACGTTGCCAGAATCTCAGTAAAGTAAAATAAAAGCCTAATAATAGAATAAATATATAATACGGACATTTCATGTCCTCAGTGGTTGAGAGATTTTATTATCTATTTGGAACTGGCTAAAAAGAAGAGGGGAAAACCCCCAATACAAACTATACTGTATTCATAAAACTCTCAGTGAATCCTTATGATATTTAATTTCACAGCAGCAATCAAAACCTTAAACTCTCTAGAGATGATTAACTTTTCTGTTATTGGCTATGACTGTGTGTGTGTGTGTGTGTGTGTGTGTGTATGTGTGTGTGTGAACAAATAGAACAGAAATGGCGAGTAGAAATAGTCTATGCATTGACAGAGTTGTGTGCGATGGGGATTCAGTAATCAGCTCAGTGTGTCCCGTGTGGTACTTCCGGAGTATTACTTACAGTCATTTCCGTTTTCTCCGAAGTGAAACTTTGAAACTTTCGTTTTCTTTTCAGTCGGGATGAAACCATCACCAAAACACACTTTACTATGGATAGGAAATCCACACACAAAACAGGTTAATAAACACACACACACACACACACACAAAAAGTCAAGCGCCACGAGCTGCGCTTAAAAACAACGGACACGGACTTCGATATTAATGAATCATAAAAAAAACAAAATGGTTCAGTCCTCTGGAACATCCTGTTTAAACGAGGGGTCTGAAGGTAGGCGGTGATTCTTTGAAATGAAGCCATTTTGAGTCATCTCTTCCAGACGAACGTGTAAGTATGGTTTTAAAATATCAAGTTATATGGGCATTAATTAGTCAAAAACCTGATTGCTTAAACACATTTTTTTTAAAGAGGATCATCGGGTACATTGGAACATCCGGTAAACTGGGACAGAAGAACTTAACAGCATTTATTTTCTGTCCTGATCATTAAATGTTAAAACCTATATTACTGAGCCCTTCCAGTAGAACTGCTTATGCTTACACTTGTATATTTTATAAAGGAAATCTTGACAAATATATTTCACACATGTATGATGAATAATGAATATATACAGAAGATGTACTAGTGTAACAAAATAAGCTATTATTATATCTCTTTCCATTTTATAACCTAATCCTTGCTATTATAGGCTATACATTATAGGCATTAAATTTAATGAAACAAAAATATAGAATATTACTTAGGCCTGATACTCAGTATATACAGAGATTTTTTACTTAATGCACTGATCATAAAATTGTCACAAGCTGCTGCACACCAACAGCAGGTTTAATGTTTTAATGCTTTAAAACTGCTTTAAGGTGTCAGGTGTCAGGTTTTGTTTCTGCTCACACCACTCCTCAGTCTCAGCCAACACACGTGAATCATTAGCTTGCACCTGTAGAGAAAATAGGTAGTAAAGCAGCAGAAATGCAAGGTAAATATCAGCAATGTGTTAGGCTGTGAATTTAATGAATCACATTCATTAGACAATCAGTCTTGCATCCCCTTTTATCTGCAATCCCCTTTTATCATTTAGAAATTTAAATTTATTCCCTTTCTCGTCCCACTGCAAGGGTCATCCCCAAAGAGCCAAACAATGACTCTCAGGTACTTTTTAGCTTTACTTGGTGTGATGTATCTGGTTGTGTCCGTTTGGTTTACTGTAACTAGAGCTGCAACAACTAAGAGATAAAATCGATAATAATCGATTATGAAAATCGTTGTCAACGAATCTCGTTATCGATTAGTTGGTCTGTGTGCGGCACGGGGTGCCTTTACTCATTATGTTACTTCTCTTCTGAAAACACGCTTCGGAGAGTAAATACTAAAGTTGTTTCACAAATGATCTACTATACACTTACAATATGCACTGTGTACACTACCGTCTAGTGTATGAATTTTAGAAAGGTAATATCATCTCAAATAGAATCATCTCAATAGCCTAATACCCAGAGTCAACGACAATGACTTTCTTCAGTTTACTGTTTCTGTCAGAGTTACCTTTTATTCCCAACGTGACCTCAGTCACCAACAGACGGAGGCGAAATCGTCACGTGACTGAGGAAGAAAGTGTGTCCTCTAAGGCAGGGGGGCATTTTATATTAAACACCACAGAGAAGATCAAACTTTATAAAAAAGTGGTGTTTGTGTAGCATGGAAGCACAACAGTGATGCTGTCGCGAGTTGCTTAAAAGGTTTAGTTTAATTTAAGTTTATTGCCAGCATATGCTGGATCAGTGTAATTTCTGTTGTTTATTATAACGGAAGTGATCTGTTAATAACGAGACTGATACACAGTGGGAACGCGAGTAAGATCTGTAATGTCTAATTAAAACACTATCATCAAAAGTAAACACAAGTAAAATAATATGTCTAAAGACAGTGTGTAACAGGAACCATGCTTGTATTTTCTCATTTTTGCTTGTATTTTCTCATTTTTGTATTTTCTTATTTTTGCTTGTATTGTCTCATTTGTCGCTTTGGATAAAAGTGTTTGCTAAATGAATAACTGTAAATGTAAATGTAAACCACAAGGTGCACTGAAAGTGAGTTTTTCTCATTAATTTAGTACTGTAGTTTAATTCAGTGCTTTTTGTGCATCCATTAGTTTTTATGGATGCACAAAAAGCACTCAATTAAACTACAGTCCTAAATTAATAATATATATATATTCTGATGTGTGTGTATTGGGTTGTTTTCAGTCTTATATAATTGGACAAACAGTTGTGTAAAGTTTTAGTCTGAAGTTTATATAAGCAAATATTTGTAACACTCAGTTTGTGTATTTTATTTTAAATAAATGAAAAAATGGTGCTGAAAATCAGCCCCCATCCGATTAATTGAAAAAATAATCAGCCAACTAATCGATTAGGAAAATAATCGTTAGTTGCAGCCCTAACTGTAACAGTACTGTTATGGAATGGACTCCTTTATTTGTGGATGCATGATTCCCTCACAAACTTCAAACTTTTTGTCTGATAAAAAGCATATTGAACATTTATATCAATTGCCTTAAGATGATATGAAGCCATAATATATCTAGATATTATGTCTTCAACTGAAAATGTTGCTGACTTTAGCTTATGAATTAACAGCTCATATTTTATGTAAGAGGGCAGACTGAAGAATCTGCAGGATCCATATAAAGAAGCATATTTATTAAAAACATCCACAGAGTAATCCAAAGTCAATTTTAAGATTCCAAATATAGACTCACTTACAAAATGTCTATATTTAGAAACAAGGCTAAAGCACAGTGTGTGCTACTGGCAGATGTTGTGCTATAACTCTTGCAATTGCAACCTCTTCTGGCCTGGAGAGGAAAAGTCCAGAGTCCTTGTCACTCTTTAGTGGCTGTGTAAAAAACCCAAACAACCAAAAAAAAAAGCAGTTTGAGTACAGGGTATTGCCAGTCCTGCACTATGTACATTGTCACAATGTCTAATGCCATGGGTAATGACTAACTGTTGTGAATTGTTTAAAATGAATAAAATGATTTGTATTGTGAACAGACCAAAAGTTTAAAAATGTTTCCTTGTCATGATAAATAATCAGAAAAAAATTCAATCTTTGTTATGTCTGCTATTAATTGTTATTGCTTTCTATAAAATGACTTCTCTATGTCTAAATACTTAAATATGAATTGTGTTTGATTTGTATAGTTTCCCAGTAAAGACTGATTGTTCTCATACTATGAACAATGGAGTCTTCTGATGAAGCGGTAAGCACAGAGCATAGCATGTTATTTATTTAATTTTCTGATTTACATGCAAGGCTGTTTGTTAGACATTTGCTCAAACTTATTGCTCATATCCTTGTTCAATTATTCCCAAATCAAGCAATTTAAAGACAGCAGAGATTTCTTTGACAAAGAGCTACAACTAAATCTTCCTGAAAAACAGTCAGCAGAATCACATCTAGAAGAAGAGACAGTCACGTCAGAAGGTACTGTTCTAAACATTTTTAGCAGATCGCTTTCCGACACAGACATGGCAATTGATCATGTTTGCAGAGTTGAATTATTCTTGTTATACACGGATGTTCCTGCACCATATGACATATCAGTACCGTCCATTGGGACTGATTCTGCTAGGCTTGAGTGTAAATGCCTAGACAGCATATCAGCATTTGATCTGAGGTGCTCCAGCAGCACATCGTCAAGCATCCAGCCCCTTTCACAGAATTGTGCTGAAGTGTCAGGCCTGTGTCCAGGTACAGAGTACACTTTTACAGTGGTTGCAGTCTCAGAAAATGGAAACTAGAGTTCAAGAGCTAAAGTGTCTGCATATAGTAATAACAAGTTTAATGCTTTTTTTTAGTGACATATGTCTAATAATATTTACCATGCCATCACTACTTCAACTTTCTTTTCATTACAGTTCCAAACCCACCTGAAAGCATCAAGGTTAAGAATATTGGTAGTACATCAGTTACTCTGACCTGGAATCCATCTGCTTCCTTAGAGAAGAAGTATCAAGTGGCGTGTTCCCACAATGATAGAACTGTTCATGAAGAAGAAACAGAAACTAACACACTTTCTATCAACAACCTGAGACCATTTGCCAGCACTCGTAAGTATTTATCCACACTTTGCAAGTCTTTAAATTTTATGGCAACTGGTTTTAATCCTAACCTAGGGCTGTGTAAAATGATTTCTTTTCTTTTTTTTTATGAATTAGAAACCAAACTTGAGAGCTTTCTTCAGGACGTGGGGCTGAAGCAACACTTCACTGATAAACTCTCACTGAGTACTGTACTTCAGATAGACAAGGGCACAGTGACAGATGATCCAGCACGGTCTCTATCAGATTTACCATGGCTTTTCCTCAAGAAAATTATGATGGTGAATGTGACTGCAAGAAGTGTCAAATGTGCTTCATCAACTGATGAGGATGAAGATATGAGTTTGGATCTGTATAGTGATCTGGAGAGTCTTGTCCTCAGCCAGGACTCTAGTCATAAAGTAAATCCTTTAGACATCATAACTGCACTCTTCCTTTGCTCAGACAGTTTTCTTCAACAAGAAATTGCATTGAAAATGTCTATGTGCCAATTCTCTGTGCCTTTACTGCTTCCTAATTGTGACACACAGCAGAGCATGCTCATGCTTTGGGCCTTAAGAGATATTGTGAAGAAGTTTAGACCACACTCCTTGTCTGATCCAAGAGGGTTTGTGGAAGACAGGATCGTTCTAGCTGCCTTACCCTTAGTGTCCTTTGTAAGACTTGGAGACTGTAGCATTTCCAAATCTCAAATCTTGAACAAGCTGCTCAGTAATCCTCAGCAATATCATGATACATTTGTGCACCATGACATGGACTGTGGAGACATCCCAAGAAAAATATCAGATGGTTTGGTGGAGATCAGCTGGTACTTACCTTGTGGAAGCAAAAACATAGACATCTTCCCAGAACCTGTGGCTTTTGCAAACCTGAGAGGTGACATAGGTACATTTGAGACTCAGTACTCATTCCTTTGTCATATTTCTACGGCAGTTTTTGTGTTCTTTGACAATTTTGACACAAACTATCAGCTACTCACCAATACACATGTAAATGCACAATTGTATTTGGTAGGTAATGCACAGACCAAAGCCTTTAACCTGGATTTGTTGAAAAGAACAGCTGCTGTATTGAACTTGAAAAAAACCAGCATCATTCTAAAGACCAAACAAAATGATGCAGATTTTGTCAAGAATTTGTGTTCTGCAGTAAGTGCTGTAGTTAAAAACAGTTCTAAGACTGTACAACTCGAGAAGATGAACACATTGCACATTGCATATGAATTGGGAATTTTGATTGATGAAGACAGCAAGGAGTGTCAAACCGCAAAAGAAAATGCAAAAGCAATCACTAGCAAGATACAGGACACACTAAAGTTTAAGGAAGAACAGCTCCCACTGCAGGGTGAGATCTGGAAGAAATTAGGAAAATTAGAGAAAGAGGAGTGTAGGCTTCGTAAAGCTGGGGATAAGAACATTGAGATGTATAAAAGTGAACTGATGGACCAGAAGATGAAACTCAGGAAGCAGCAAAGCAGCTATGAAATGTCAGAAGCCATGACCTGCTTCATAAGTGCACTGTCAAGTTCAAGTCTTGAGAGATCCTACTTCCTGAAATGGATGCGAATGAATTTGGACAACCTGTCTCGCGAAAAACTATCTGGCCTTAGAGAAAAGTACAAGGAGAAATGTAACGATTCATCTGAGAAGAAGGAGATTGCATTACTTGACAGACAGATCTCAAACAGTGCTTTAGGAACTGAACACTTTTTGAGGGAAATGGGTCAGCTGTATGAAGCTGCTGTCACCCTTCCAGAAAATACACAATCACGACATCAAATGCTACACTTACCCAAACTGTGCGCTAAGCTCCTTTTAAATGGATTCCCCCTTGAACTAGTTGATGGAGATGCTTCAAATATGCCTTTAAGGTGGATTAGTGATGTACTGAAAGAGCTGAATTCTTTAGTGCAACCCAAGAATAAGATCATGGTAGTCACAGTATTAGGAGTCCAGAGCACAGGAAAGTCTACCCTACTAAACACCATGTTTGGGGTTCAGTTTGCAGTCAGCAGTGGAAGATGCACACGAGGAGCTTTCATGCTGCTGATCAAAGTCACAGACAGCTTCAGAGAAAAACTTAACTGTGATCATTTAATGATCATTGACACTGAGGGACTGAAATCGCCCGAGCTGGCACAGCTTGATGACAGCTACGAACATGACAATGAACTGGCCACACTTGTTGTTGGACTGAGTGACATTACCATCGTAAACATTGCCATGGAGAACTCCACAGAAATGAAGGACATTCTGCAGATTGTGGTGCATGCATTCCTCAGGATGAAGGAAGTGGGCAAAAAACCCATGTGTGCATTTGTGCATCAGAATGTAGCTGATGTCTCAGCACACGACAAAAACGTGAGAGACCGGAAGCTTCTTTTAGAGCAACTAAATGAGATGACCGAGGCAGCAGCCAAGATGGAAAATAAGGAAGACTACAAGAAGTTTACTGATGTAATGGAGTATGATCCAAAGACTGGTAATTGGTATATACCTGGGCTCTGGCACGGTAACCCACCAATGGCACCAGTGAATGCTGGCTACTCTGAGGCTGTCTATGACTTCAAAAAGAACATGATGGACATTCTTCTAAAAAAGAAGATATCTACAAACAACATTGAAGAATTTTTGGAGTGGACAAAAAGCTTATGGAATGCAGTAAAACATGAAAATTTCATATTCAGCTTTAGGAACAGCTTGGTAGCTGATGCATACATGAAGCTTTGCACTGAATTCCATAAATGGGAATGGTCTTTCAGAAAGCACATGTACACATGGTTAACATCTGCTGAAACCAGAGTGTCTAATTTTGAGATGATGAAATCAGAATGTGACAAGATAAGCTTGCCAGATTTACTGTGCAGACTGAAGCAAGAGGCCTCCTCAGAGCTTGATAAATGGGAAAAGACCATTTTGGAAAACCTCGTCGGATACTTTGCGCAAACAGAGGGTCATGTCTATCTTGTGGAAAAGTACAGAGAAGACTTTTTAAACAGTGCAAAATCTCTCAGGAGGGAAACAGAAAACTCAGTGCTGAGTAAACTAGAGGCAGTTATTGAGATTAGGACAGGAAAGAATAATTTGGACAAAATCAAGAAAACGAATACTGACAAAATGGAAAAGAAAGTGCTGAAACTTCTGGAGGAGCTCCGGAGAACTGGACGTTCAGAAACTGAAGAGGAGCTCAACGATGTCTTTGAAAAAATATGGCAGGAAACACTTGTAGAGCTGTCATTTAAAGGCTTGCAGAGACAAATAATATCAGACAGTGTTTTTAGCCAATTACGAACAAACATGAAACAAAAGGGAAGCTCTGTGTCTGTAGAATTAAATAGAGTGACACTGGATCAATATGGCATACATAAGTTCATTGTTACACCAGAAAATTTTTTAAAAAGACTTGCACATACTTTTTACACATTTGAACACACAGTGAGACTGCAAGTGTTGGCAGACAGTACCATTGATGCATGCATGCAGTCTATTAATGACAAAAAAGAGGGAAAATCAGATTATCATGACACCTACATTCAGGAGATCCTACATTTAATTGATACAAAATTGACATCGGCCAAGAATTTAAAGTTTTCTGACAACTTTGAACTCTCTCTTAAACTGCACATTTGTGCTATTTCTGCAAGAGAATTCCAGGTCATGCATGACTGTTTTATTAAAGAGAACGACCCACGGCTATGCCTTGAGCAATTCAAAGATAAGTACCGTGATGATTTCAAAGATCTGTTCAATAATCGTGATCAGTGTCAGAGGAAAGCTGAAGAATTCACAAAACTCTGCCTGAGCCCATCAGTTGAGACATTCATCTGTAACTCACTGGGACCAGACATTATTGACACAATGCTGCAAGGGGAAAATGCATTTCAATTCAGTACACGTGCATTTTTTCAGTACTCCATTTTAAAGCAACTTCTGAATGACGATGATTTTCAGAAGTATGTGAGCTACATATGTTCATATGAATGCTTTGTTAAACGCTGGATATTAAAACAAATTATAGACAGATTTTCCACAGGGAACAAACTTTTTGAACTGGAACAGCAGCATCTGAAAGGAGCTATTATGGAGATAAAAGAGGCTATCAAAAAAGCACAACATGAGACAGAAACTGAAAGCATAAAGAGATTTATTCAAAACATGTGCAGAGAGCTTGGAAAAAAACTTGTCATTCGAAACGATGTCTTGGAAGCAGTCATGGTTTTGAGTAATGCCAAACAGGAGCAATTTGCCCACTGGCTCACACAGTCTGTGGAAGAAATGGAAGAGTCAATTAAGACTAAGTTGAAGATGGGAAACATTCAGGACAAACTGAGAACACTCAAAATGAAACCACAGGATGAGCTGTTCAAGCGTGTGTGTGGTTGCGGGAAACAGTGTCCATTCTGCAAGGCACCATGTGAGGCAGGAGGAGAAGCTCATACACACCACTCTGCTTCTGTACACAGACCTCAAGGACTTGGTTTAAACAGGTATAAGCACTCAAGTAAATTAGTCGCTAACATTTGTTCCACTGATGTGAACAGTGAAGCAGGGTTCAGCTGCTTAGAGACCAAACATGAGTACCATCCTTACAAGAAATACAGGGAGATCTTTCCGGACTGGCACATCCCTGCGGACCCCAGCATAGAGGCCTCAGACTACTGGAAATATGTGATGGCAAAATTTAATAACCAGTTTGCAGAAGCGTACAATGCCAAGCCTGCAGATATTCCCCCAGTGTGGAAAAAAATCACAAAGCAACAAGCAGAAAACAGTTTGAAGGAGTGTTTTAGTATCAAGTAAACACTAGTGAAAAATCTTCAGGATAAGGGAATTTAAAGAGCACTGCTTTTGCCTTGATGTCAAAATGCTATCAGCATCTTTCATCTCATCCTGCCTTTAATCCATCCCATGATGACACCTGTGGTCAACATAAAATCACCCCTTTTAGCAGATAAATGAATTTTTCATTGTCTTTTCTTGTGCCTTTAACTTTCTCTTTAAAAATTCCAAACAGCAGAGAGAATACTATACGTTTAATAATACTGAAAAGCATGAGAATTGGAATAATGCCTTCGGATGTTAAACTTCACTAATTATTGATTCTTATTCTTTAATTCTATTTTGTTTTCTAATTGTGTTTTACTGAGCTTTCTTCCTGAATGGTTAGGTGACTGTTGGTTTCTCATAAGCAGATTATCCTCTAAACTAAAAAGAAATATCTAATTAAATTGCATTAACTATTGATTTAAGCATGTTTATGTAACATTGTCCTGTCTATGTAACATTTTCTGGAATATGTGATGATTACATAAATATTACACATAAAACAAAACCTAGTTCATTGAAAGTTGATGTTATGAAACTAAAGACATCATAACATTTTTGCCTTGTAATCAAAATCAATATAACTTGCGTTACTTTCAATAAAACTGTGATTCTGTCTAAAACAAACGTTCATGTGTATAAATATACACTCATTGAGCACTTTATTAGGAACACCTGCACACCTATGCATTCAAGCAATTATCTGAATCAATAATCAATAATCAGCCAATTGTATAGCAGCAGTGCAATGCATCAAAATCATGCAGATATGGCTCAGCAGCTTCAGGTAATGTTCACATCAACCATCAGAATAGGGAAAAAATGTGATCTCACTGATTTTGATCATGGCATGATTGTTGGTGCCAAATGGGCTGGTTTGAGTATTTGTATAACTGCTGATCTCCTGGGATTTTCACACACAACAGTCTCTAGAGTTTAATCAGAATGGTGCAATAAAGAAAAAAAACATCCAGTGTGTGGAAGTTCTGTGGACAGAAATAACTTGTTTATGAGAGAGGTCAATGGAGAATGACCAGACTGGTTCGAGCTGACAGAAAGTCTGCATACAGAATGTCTAGTAAGTCATCTCAAACTGGTTTCATGAACATGTGTTCAGTGTTCTTTAGTGGCCTTCCCGACCACCGGATCAGAATCCGATAGAACAGCTTTCGGATGTGTTACAATGGGAAATTCACAACATGAAAGTGCACCTGAAAAATCAGCAGGAATTGCGTGATGCAATCATATCAACATGGGCCAGAATCTCAAATAAATTTTTCCAACATCTTAAGGAAATCTTGTGGCCATGAAGAATTGAGGCTGTTTTGAGAGCAGGCCCTACCCAGTATTAGTATAGTGTTCCTAATAAAGTGCTCAATGAGTATAATAGTATAAATATTTCACCTTGCAGAAATAATCATTACTGCTCTGCCAAGTGTTAGCCCTAATAAAAGAGGCCTATGAACAGTGCACAAAGCTCTCTAATGGTTGAATTTGCCCATAAACTGCTATTTGAATTGTTGGATATAATAGGGACATAAGTTAGTGCTTATACAACCTGTAGGGAGAAAAACCAACATGAATAGCTACAAAACTCGATGAATACTCAGAGTTTTTATAACAAACCTTGTGAATAAAAATCAGCTTGTTGTGGAGCACACAAATTCTGGTTTGCATTCTCACTTCTGCTTTGAGATCAACTCCTAACCCAGTGTGCACAAACTATCATATTTAGATGTGGTGTAATTTAGTTCACTAAAAAATTATATACAGTCCTCTCTGAAAGTAGGGGCAGGGGCAATTCATTTATTTTTGCTACACACTGTAAGTCCGGTGACAAGATGTCTGGACCCAGAGAGAACTACTCTCTGGGAACAAAGAACTGCTACGAGAACAAACTCACAACCTTCTCACTAAATTAGCATCTCCATCTGAATTAGCACATCAGACTCAGTGAAGATTATAAAATGTCTGAGCCAGGAGAGAACCACTCTTTGAGCTCTCTCTCTCTCGCGCAGAATTAGCATCTCCATTTGAATCAACACAGAGTAGAGTAGAGATCAGGAAATCGTCACTACACTGTTTCCTCCTTCCTCTCCTCATACCCATCTCTCTGTGTCGAGATCACCCTAAACACACCCAAAGTCTATATACATTAATGTTTTAATGCGAATAAGATGTCAACTATTCATGTTTACTGTATTATACAAAAGTACTCAGTGCGACTGGAAAATATGGTCTCATTCCCTCAACAGCAGTTTAAATAAAATGTTACATGCCGTTAAAGGCATACCCTCCCAGGTCCCTCACTCAAATTACCTCGTGTATGTAAATAAGGTACATCCTTCCACAAACATCAAATTATAATCACAAACAGCACCTTTTGGTGGACCCACAGAGCATCTGGGAGAGCTGGCCAAAGACTCGGGGAATCTGTAGACAGATCTCCCACACGATTACTTGTGTAGTTTTTCTCTACCAGGTATGCAAGTATTGTCTCTCTTATGTTGTATTATTATGTTTTGGATTTGATTGGAATGTAATGTTGCATGTAATTCTTTCTTATTATTATCAATAGTAGTGTTGAATTCGGATGTTTTCATACCTGGTTAAATAAATTATTAGACTTGATTATATTCTGAATTATTCTGAAATTATTGTCTCTAGTAAATTATGGTAAGTCCTTGTTACAGCAAATCTGCGACCAGGTTAGTACAGGCTAACAATTTGGCATTAAGTTAAGTGTACTTAGTGTGTACAGGCTCGATAGGAAATATCCGTTCAGGACAACATAATGTTGATTGACCAAGTCTAAATAGGATGAAGTCTAAACCTCTGATTACGGCAATCTTACTCTAGTTAATGTGTACATAGGAAACTATGGCATGATTATATAAAGCTAATTTTACTTAGATATTATTGGTCTGTCTCTGTAGATTTTAGTGGTCATGACCTCTGACTAGAGATAATGTTACTATAACTAAGTGTTACTAACTAAGGGGACTAATAAAGTACTATTTAGGAAAGGGTAAGCATGGGGCGGTCATCTAAATAGTATTAGTCAATTACTTCTGGCTAATGACCAAGACTGGCGAGTTTGTGACCATGCGATCCGTGCACACGGCTGGCGCGAGACTCGACACGGAATCCGAATGAATGAGCACAATTTAAAGTATAGAATAAATTAGAATTAATCAAGTATAGAAGATCAAAAGTATCAAAATATGAATAACTAAGAAATAAATACAACATTGAGGCTTTTACAATTGGAGTCAGATTTAATTTAAAAGAGCCAATGAGAATTGGAATGACAAATTTAAATATATTCACATCGCTTCAAAAAGACAGGAACATGTGGGAATCCTTCTATCGGGTCATTGGATACCGTCGTTGGGCCAGTGAGTGGACCCTTACAACACGGAATAAAATTAGGTTTGACATCAAAAGATGAATATGAGATGATAGATCAGAATTATTATTATTATTATTATTATTATTATTATTTTATTTTTTTACTTCCAGATGTGTTGAACAACTTAGAACATTGCACTGTTGATGGAGGAACAACCACTTTTTAGATCAGCAAAAGTATTAGAACGGAAGTATTAAATAAGTATTTTTAAATTAAGTATTTTTAAGAGAAGTATTTGCATTAGTTCCCAATAAAAAAAAAGTAAATTAAAGTAAACAGTATTTGATATTTGGTTGCATATCCTATGCTTACAATAACTGCATCAAACCAGTAACCCACTGACATCACCAAACTGTTGCATTCTTCTTTTGTGATGGTTTTCCAGGCTGGCACCATAGCTTCTTTCATTTGTTTGATCTAGGGCGGTTCTGCTTTCAGTCTCCTCTTCAGGAGGTGAAATGCATGTTCAACTTGGTTAGGGTCTGGAGATCAAATTGTCCAGTATAAAACTTTCCACTTTTTTCCCCCTGATGAAGTCCTTTGTTGTGTTGTTAGTGTGTTTTGGCTCATAGTCTTGCTGCATGATGAAGTTCCTCCCAATTAGATTGGATGCATTTCTCGGTCAATTGGCAGACAAAATGCTCCTGTAAACTTCTGAGCTCACTCTGCTGCTACAATCATGAGTTACATCAATAAAGATTAGTGAGCCTGTTCCAGAAACAAGCATGCAAACCCAAGCCATGACACTACCTCCACCATGCTTGACTGACGAGCTTATGTGTTTTGGATCATAAGCAGAACCTTGACTTTTCCACATTTCGGCCTTTCAATCAATTTAGTATTGGTTAATATTGGTTCCAGAACTTTTGTGGCTCATCTCTGTATTTCTTTCTGAATTCCATTTTGGCTTTCCAATTCTTACTGCTGATGAGTGGTTTGCATCTTGTGGTCTGGTCTCTATATTTCTGTGCTCAAAGCCTTCTTTGAACAGTGATACCTTCACCCCTTCCCTGTGGTGGCTGTTGGTGATGCCACTGACTGTTGTTTTGGAGATTTCTTCACAGCTCTCACAATGTTTCTGTCATCAACTGCTTTTTTTGTGTGGCCAACGTGTTCGTTGTCTGGTTCTTAATACAAAAGTGGTTTCACTTGTATTGTTGTATTGCCTATGCCCAATGCTTGTGGAATTGCTTCAAAATGGCTTGCTTTTATCCCATATACAGAGCTCTGGTTTTCATGTTGGTTTATCCTTTGTAACAAAAAATGTAGTCTTCACTGGTAAAACCTAGGGCTCAATTGTAGACATTCAGAGCTATTAATTGTTTAAACAATCTATCTAACAAGAAACACCTGTCAGTTAATTCTGATCATTTTTGTTTACTTGAGAAATGGGTGGGTTCAAGCAAAAGGTGCCATGTTCTAAGTTGTTTAACAAATCTAGATGTAAATACAGTATCAAGAAATTAATGCTGAAATTCTGACCTATCATATCATTCATCTTTTGATCTCAGACTCTCAGCTAGCTTTATACACTCTTCAGTGTATAGCAAAAACAATAGAATTGGCCTTGTCATTCCAATACATTTGGAAGGGACTTTATGTCAGTAAACTAATATGTTAAAAATATAGTGTAGTATCTGTTCTTACCAGTTTAATATCTGTCTCCTATTCAGGCAGGGGCCATATAATAAATTGAGTTTTTGAACAATGAGATGGAATAGGGGTTTGCTTTATCCACTCTACACATTAGGTACTGTGTATATGGAATTTTGCATGTCCATGTTCTCCAGTTTCCTCCCACTTCCCAAAAATATGCTATGAACTGGTGTTCAAAACAGAGTGTATTCCTGCCTCATGCCTAGTGCTCCTGGAACAAGCAGAAACCTACTCAGAATAAATCACTTACTGAAGATGTATGAATGAATGCATCTCTTATATCAATGATCTGGACATTATTTTGCAATCAGATACAAGTGCTGAATGCCAACCATTACATGTTAGCAAGAATTTCAAAGGAAATCAAAAAGTGAAAATGCTGCTTGCATAAGTATTCAACCCCAAGCTTCTGGAAGCTCCAGATTAAAGATATGGTCTGATGAGACCAAGATACACTTATTTGGTTCAGATGGTGTCAAGCGTGTGTGGCCGCAACCAGGTGAGGAGTACAAAGACAAGTGTGTCTTGCCTACAGTCAAGCATGGTGGTGGGAGTGTAATGGTCTGGAGCTGCATGAGTACTGCCGGCACTGAGGAGCTACAGTTCATTGAGGGAAATATGAATGCCAACATGTACTGTGACATACTGAAGCAGAGCATGATCCCCTCCCTTCGGAGACTGGGCCGCAGGGCAGTATTCCAGCATGATAATGACCCCAAACACACCTCCAAGATGACCAGTGCCTTGCTAAAGAAGCTGAGGGTGAAGGTGATGGACTGGCCAAGCATGTCTCCAGACCTAAACCCTATTGAACATCTGTGGAGCATCCTCAAATGGAAGGTGGAGGAGCACAAGGTCTCTAACATCCACCAGATCCGTGATGTCATCATGGAGGAGTGGAAGAGAACTCCAGTGGCAACCTGTGAATCTCTGGTGAACTCCATGCCCAAGAGGGTTAAGGCAGTGCTGGAAAATAATGGTGGCCACACAAAATATTGACACTTTCTGCCCAATACAAAACACTTAGGGGTGTGCTCACTTTTGTTTCCAGCGGTTTAGACATTAATGGCTGAGTCATTTTGAGGGGACAGCAAATTTAAACTGTTATATGAGCTGTACACTCACTACTTTACATTGTAGCAAAGTGTCATTTCTTCAGTGTTGTCACATGAAAAGGTATAATCAAATATTTACAAAAATGTGAGGGGTGTACTCACTTTTGTGAGATACTGTATCATGCGACATACTTAATTTCCACGTCACCTGATCATGGCAGGCCTATAAATAGGCATGATGTTACACAAGCTTCAGATACCGGTCACACGTGAGGGCACTCCCACATTGTTAAGCTAACACAACGTCTCCTTCCCTTCTCAGGGAATATGGTTACATGCATAACCCAGACGTTTCCTTTGGTGTTATGAGGCCACAGGACAATGGTCCCAAATACCAGGCCAAAGCCAGGTAGGAGTGATTAAAAACAAAAAGGTGAATGTTGTGCAGTGGCCAAGTCAACATCCAGACCTGATTCTCATTGAGAACCAGTGGCACTGTTTGAAAATTGTTGTCAACAAATCTGCCTGAAAGAAATCACTCCCAAAAATTATGCAAAGCTGCTAGGAACTTACCCCAACAGACTTAAAGCTATCATTACATCAAAAGGTGGTTTTACCAAGGAATATTGTGAAGGGTTTCAATATTTATGCAAGCAGCATTTCATTTTTTTAAAAAATCTGCTGACAAAAAATACATTTTGACTTGAACATTCATTTTAAAAGCATATTGGTTTGCAATTAAAATACTAGCTGGACCTGTATAAGTGTTGTTTGTAATCCAGACGAATGTGATGACTTTTAAGGGAGTTGAATTCTGAAGTCATGTCCCGAGAAAACCTTGTTAAGTGTTTTTTTGCCTTTGAAACCAAATCATGCAGAATGTCCATAGTTTTAAGTAGTTTTTCCAGTGTAATGTAAATAAATTCTGCACCATGACACTTGTGAGCTGATTAAGAGGCATGGTTATTCAGTAAACAAACAGTGACAGGTAACGGGCTATGAATGTATTTAATGTTTCCCAGATCAGAGTCACAGCATACAGTGTGTAATAATTTCTAAATCAAACAGAAATATCATCTCCTTATTTATATATTTTCTTTTTTTTTTTTTTTTAATAATCATCTATTTTAAGTTCATTATTAACACACTTTCTTCATCTTATCGGGTTTCTGATTTTCAACAAAGAAAGTAAGAACAAGACAACAGGCACAGGTTTGGTACACAGCAGATCTTATGATCAAAAAGAGTTTTTCCCCAATGGGATTTTATGTGCTTCTTTTGTTTTTTCATTATTTAAACCGCAAAGCTGGCAGGATTACCAATGGTAGTCATAAATATAGTACAGTTGCAATCAAAATTATTCAACCCCCATTGCAAATCAGGTTTCTTTTCAAAATATACAGACTTTCAGCTGTTTGCAATGAACAAATCAAACAAAAGCAATTGATATAGTTCAACACAACGAATGCTTCAAGTGGTTTCCCCAAATTCATCTGAAAATGCAACTTTTAACGACTTCTCCAGTCTCAACATTATTCAACCACCTGAACAGAATCCTCCCTCACAACAGCACAAATATGCTAAACAGGTTGTCACAAATATGCCAAACAGGTTGTGTACAACTGGTACACCTTATCAAGGGCTTCATTAGTTGCAACAGGTGTGGTTGAGCTGGAACACATGAAATTCCAGAACTGGTTAGGGTTAGAAAATACATGAAACACCTGGACGGGGCAGAAAAAGGAAAATATCAACAGCTGCAACCAGATTTCTGAAAAGGCAGGTTGTGTAAAACCCTTGAATGACTGCAAAAGACCTGCAGCAAGACTTGGTGGCTACAAGCACTGAGGGTTCTGTGAGTTCACAGTATGGCGCATAATAAATACTAAATGTAGAAGGTTTCCATGCCAGAACTCCAAGACATACACCACTACTGACCTAAAAGTACAGGAAAAGTCGGCTCAAAATCATAAATAAGCAACAGAATTTTTGTTCTGTGGAGTGATGAAACAAAACTGGAACTTTTCAGCACGATGGATCAGCGATATGTCTGGAGGAAGAAGAATGAAGAAAGAATACTCTGTCAAAAGTTAAGCATGGTGGTGGTTCAGTGATGCTCTGGGGCTGCTTTGCATCCTCTGGCACTGGAAACCTGCAGCATGTGGAAGGCAAGATGGATTCTTTGAAGTATCAGGAAATCCTAGGAGAAAACCTCATGCCGTCTGTGAGGAAGCTGAAGCTTGGGCGTCATTGGATCTTCAAACAGGACAATGATCCCAATTGTACCTCAAATTCCACCAAGGCTTGGTTGCAGAAGAAGTCCTAGAAGATTCTACAGGGCCATCACAGTCACCTGACTTGAACCCCACAGAAAATCTCTGGTGGGATTTGAAGAAGGTGGTTGCAGCACACAAACCCAAGAATATTACTGAACTGGAGGCTATTGCTTATGAGGAATGGGATAAGATTCCTCCGGAACGCTGCCAGAAACTGGTGTCTGGCTATGCATCTCGTATGCAGCAGGTCAGAACAGCAAAAGGGTGCTCTACTAAGTACTAAAGATGCTTGCCATGAAGGGGTTGAATAATTTTGAGACTGAAGTCATTATAAGTTGCATTTTCAGTTGAATTTGGGGAAACCACTCGAAGAATTCGTTGTGTTGAACTATTTCAATTGCTTTTGTTTGATTTGTTCATTGCAAACAGCTGAACATCTATAAATTTTGACAGTAAACCTGATTTGCAATGGAGGTTGAATAATTTTGATTGCAACTGTAAGATGCCAGTAGGTGCATTTGAAAATGAAAGCAAAAATGTTTCGTCATTTGTAAAATGAGTGTCTCAAAAATTTTATGAAAAAAACAAAAATAAAACAAAAAACTGACCAGTGCATAATTAAGCAGATGTAAAATTTTCTTTCTTAATGACGTGAAGGCAATCTTACACATTCCCCATGCTGCTCTTTAGTTCAAATGCTACTGTAAGAGGCCCAAGGAGCAGAGGTCTTCATAACAGCCTCCATTACACACAGTGACTCGTCATCTGAAAACGAGTGACTACTGAATGAACAGTCAGAAAAAGATTATGGGTTAGGGGTTCAATAGCTGATTAATTATAGTAGTGCAAGTGTAAAAATATCGAACAGACAAAAATTCACTCTGTAGCACATACAACCTTTCTGTAAAATTGCAGTTGGTCGTTAATTCCTTAAACTGAATAAACATCAGAAAGAGTGATGTCTGTGGTGGCTGAAGTAACACGTGCCCCTGTTGTCATGTTCACAAAGTAAGTAGTTCATTCACCCATAAAACAAACAAACAAACAAACAAACAAACAAACAAACAAACAAACAAGAAACAGAATATTTACAAATATTTTTGTTGTTTTTTTCTTACACTGAAAAATGTACAGTTATGTCCTCTTCTCTGTATATTATCTTTGCTTAGCATTGCTTTCTGAGAACCCGGAGCTTCATCAGGAGAAGAAAGTCTCCACTGTTCACCCTCTAGTGGTATACAAAAACTGAGAGAAATAAAGGCAAACGTCTTTTTTTTTTTTGTATACAGCTCTTGTCCACTTCCACTCTGGTATGCTGCATTAAGGTTAGCCGTGTTTCCTACCACAAATAGTGATCACGTGGGCACAGGGGTCCAACAAGTAAACCTCTGAATCATTATTCACAGTTGTTTTTCCATGAAAAAGTCTTTTATTTATGTCTTGATGGTTTTGTGTGCCTCTAAGTTTGAATCCGATATGAACTGAATCCAATTTGTTGTTGTCCAGCATAGAGGATCTCCAGTATGCTAGTCAGGCAATGCTAGACATTTTATATGTTACAATGCACTGTGCAGCATCAGACATTGGCCTGCTTTCAGGCTTTTCAGTCATAGTTAGCTACAGCAGCAGTCTATAAGTTCTTCCACATATCAGCTTGTAGACAAACGTGCACAGATCCACCCTGTCACTCTCACAGAACTCAGAATAGGACAAAAAAAATTGATATGGCAGTAAACAATAATGGAGAAATAAGGTGTTGTTCCATAATTCTATGTATATCAGGCCTACCTTCTCTAATGGACACATGTATACCTAATCTAATGAGAATGTCAGTATCAGGCTATACACTGAAATATTATTGAGAAAAAATAAACTAAGCAAGCCTCAAAATGACTGATGTGTCCTCATTGTGTTGTACTTCTAGGCCTTTTTTGTCTGCCTTGATTGCACATGCATCTTGGATGGTCTACCTGTTCAAATCTGATTAATATTCAATTTAGCTCCCTCACTTCTCTGTGCTTATTGTAACCATATTTAAGGAGTGTGCAGCGTTACATCACACAGTTATGGATTTGTTGCTTAGGGATTTGCTTCACTGAAATTCGCTCACAAATGTATACAGAAAAAAGGTTTCCACTACATGCTCAGCAGTAGCTTGTGTGATAGTCTGGCAGAATGCTGACTAAAGCTAACAAGGGAGTGATTTCAAAAGGAAAATGCAAAAGCCATATGGTGACATTTACACTAGAGGCCTCCAACTTGTTTTGCAGTCTTTCTAGCACACTTTCTTCTACTGCATTCTTGTAAGGTGCTGCTGACATGCATCGAACAGCTCATACACACCAACTTGTGCACGCACACATATACTGACTCACATCCTCCAGAATCCTCACAATTAGCATTCTCTGGAAATAAAGGTGCAAACAGGAGAAGCAAGGAGAGAAAAGAGAGAAAAAGTGTGTGAATGCTGAAAAACAAGTGCAACACTGCAAAATTTTCCCAAGCCCTATATCACAAGCTGAGAAATAGCTACATACATGCATCATATGTGTAACTCCATCATATGTGTAACTCCATCTGACTATGATAGTTCACTAGTATACTGAAGATAAAATACTGCCTTCTACAGTGGCCAAATCTCAAACAATAGCACCAATAATTATACACTGATATGAAAGAACATTAGAGTAATAACATGAATGGCCAAAAAGACAGTGGTGTTGTAGACAAGACCAAAGCAGGTAAGAAGGGGTTTGAGCTTTTCTATGAGATTTTAAGTAATTTCTTAAAACAGTGCTATCGTGACCAACAATGCACTTGTAGATAAACAATCAGCCTTTGAGAAAGACACTTAATTTCACTTACAAAAAAGGGGAACAAATAAGACAACCCAAATATATGATAAGAGAACAAGCAGGCTGGCACTTGTAAATTTCTTTCTGTTGCCAGATCAATGTTATTATTTTCTCAGACTTTTTTTGTATTTTGTTGCATGGGTACACTATAGTACTTGGCACCAAAACTGCTGGTAGAAAGAACAGAATCATGTGTTGTTGTGTATCATTTGCTTATTACACATATGTTGTGTATAAAATGACTCCCCTGTGCATTACACTAGATCACAGTGCATGTTCAAAGGATTTGATGAGGACAAAGCTGTAGTGCGATGAGAGAAAAGACAAAAAAATATAGCGGGAGCAGAGCAAAAAGACAAAAAACACCAGAGGAATCTGTTGAGAGAAGAAATGTAGGGCTGATAAATGTTGTCTTTCAGCCTAGAGAGGAAAGAGCAAAAGAAAACTAGAAAAATCAAACATTCTTTCTCTCTCTATCTATCTCTATGCATCAGACCATTCATGACAGTCATATTTTCCCTGATGGACTATTCCTTTCCATTTAGAGCATTGTGGAAAAAAAATCCCAAAGCAACCATTAATAGACAGTGTCCTTGCTAATTGTAGCCTTGTCTCATCATAAAAAGCAGTTTCCTTAATTCCAACATTTACAGCTCATTCTTGCTGTTCATGTGTGTCTATAAGAGGACCACCAGGAGGCCCTATTGTACTTCTTCACCAGGGAGTATGAGAGAGAAAGATGGAGAAGGGACAGGCAAAGTGGGCAGTACTATACACGAGTGGTGGAGTGCTGGTGAGGCAGTGTGTTGTTATGGCCGGTGGTGGAGGGGAAGGCGCTGAAGGCGTGGAGCTGCTGCATGCCTGCGATGCTGCTAGGTATCATGGTGATGGTGTTAGGAGTCATAAGAGGAACATCATCTGGTGCTCGCCGTAGTGCCAGAGTGTAGTCTGGTGGACATGCTGGTCGCAGTGGCTCCACATCACGCTGCTCAGAGCGCTTCATCTGCAGAGACATGAGCTCCTCTTCTTGGCTGTGTGCCAGGTCATTGGCTGGCACGCCACGCTGTGGGGATAGGCGGTGACGCCGTGCCTCATGCCGCCGGTCTCGTTTATAGTACAGTGCAGCAAATGCCAGGATGTTGAGGAACAACAGAGATGCGCCCACTGCCACTGTGACGCTCAACTCAGTGGAGTAGTCACGTACATCATTTGGAAATGGAGAAAAACGTGGCCGCTCTGAGCCCTCGAGATCTGGATCTGGAGGGAAAGTGGGGTATGGTGGGCGTGTGGCACGGGCATCAGGGCTCTTCCAGTGCGGAGGCCGTGGGGGAAGGCGGGTGGTACTGGAGCTCATTAGTTCATCACGAAGGTTATGTAGGTGAGGCACCAGCTCCAGCCAGAAGGCCACCTTGTTGGCACGATAGTTGTCGCGTATACGTGGCTTCAAGCCGATATGCAGGTATTGCTTGTCCTTAGAGTTGAACTTGGTCCAGATGACCTCCTCAAAGCGGTTTGGTTTTGTGTGGATGAACTTGGTGTCCTGGGGCACTGGCAGGTTAGGATCCCTGATGAAGAATAAGTTAAAGATAAGAAAGTTAACGATAAGAAAGTTTGCACTGTATCAGACACCTTCTTAGAATTCTTATTAGCTGACCTATAATTTTGCAAAACCAAAATGCATTCTTCCTGATTAACTGGAGCATAAGTGGATTAGAAAAGACTTATAAATTCAGTTTCAAGTCTTAATCATCTATATAAAAAGCATTTGAGAGTGAGGTAATTGAACGTGAAAACACTCTGCATGGCAGTTGGTGACTCAGAAACATACCCAGTCTTGGCAAAGTTGGTCCAGTAGGTCATGACCACTGCACTGAGCATGACATCGTTCTTGGAGAAGTTGCAGGGGAACAGGTCTGTTGCTCCGATCATGGGTACGCCAAACACATATGGGATCTCATCCCCATGTGCAGCGTCTGCCCACTCAGGCCGTGTCTCTGTCTGGCAGTGGTGATAAAATGTGTAGAAATACACCGGGGACTGGTAATCTGCATGCAACTTGGCAGTGGCCACTGCTGGAGCCACCCACTGGTGGTCTGTGAATAATGCTAGAAGGGTCTTACGGCGCATTTCACCGTTATCACGGTCTGCCCAGTCTGTGTACATAAATTTGATGGTCTCCCTCAAGATATCTTTACCTAGAGAAAGATTGAATAAGCAAAATATAAAGAGAGAAGCAAAGATTTACAGGGAAGACATACAATCTAACAACATTCTAAGTTTATAGAGGCAATACAACTTCTTAAAGTTTTATTACCACTTTACATGTCTGGGTTTGTGCCTATATGTGTATAATGAAGCTTTTGCAGTAACATCCACATATACCCCCTTTGTGTATGATTTAGAGACAGCAGGTTTCAAGGCTTATGGTGATTATATCCCATCTGGTTTTATTGACCCAGACCCATCAATCTTTAAAAAAGCATACTCTCTTCCTGAATGCTGAGATAAGCAAATGACACAAATTCTGAAAAACAAAACCTGACTCACAAATTCATTTTTGCTCAAAGATAGTCCAGCATTGTCCTCTGCTGGCATGACTTTGCAATTGCAATTGCATAATTATAATGCAGGCAGGGCTGGATGAGAACACAGGCAGTGTAAGATGGCAGATAACAGAATAGTAACTTTATGACTGTTTGTGGAACTCTAAAACCTTCTTATTGCATTTTATAATCCCTCCATTTAAGGATAGGTAAGGCTTTATAACACTGACCTTCAGGATATCCATAGAGGTTGTCCACAAAGTTGGAGATAGTGTAATCGAAGGCTGCAGCTGAAATTCCCTCCTCACTTTCTGAGCCACCATCATCCACAAACTTGAGCCCCTCTCCCTGGTTCACGCCAATCAAAAGGTCATAATTCAGGAACTCCCCCTAGTGGACACAGTGTGGAAGTTACAGCATTAGGTCATCTTTAAATAAATAAATAAATAAATAAATAAATAAATAAATAAATAAATAAATAAATCACTGGTTCTCCAATAACTGATAAGAAAAATACAGAAATTACTCAGAAACATAGCTTTGTTTCCATAGCTATTAAGTCTATCAGAAAGAGTGTGAAAAGATATCTCTTGGCAGCAAACCTCAGCATCATTAGTATTTAATCAAATGTTATGCAAAACTGCAATTACATAATTATTTTATATCAGTCCTGAGACTAGTTTCAAAACTACTAGCACCTCTACAGTAAATATTTTGTAAGGCTTCTCCGGTAAACAGTAATAGCACTGAGCCTCTTCTTGTAATGTCTAACAATTATATTGGACCACTCCTACATGCAGCGCATTTAACGCTCATTCCTGTCTTTGTTTAGTGCTTGTGGATCTCCTCTTTAATTCAGATCATAGGAGAAATCAATTCTGGAGTGATGGCCTTTCTAAAACATAGATTTTGTGTTCCAGCATTTATTTTCATGTGACCATTTCTGAAAGATCTATCTATGACTAACTTTTGACTTCCTGGCAGACGCAACCAGGTTTTGGTATTAAGGAAATTTATGATGCTTTCAATACTCACCGGAGCCAGTAGAAACTTTTTTTTTTTTTATATGGCCCAGTTGTGCTTAATGGTAATTTTTAAACGGTCTATACTGTATATTATTTATCCATGTGGAGATCATCAAACAATTTCCTTTTGAGTTGAATGCTCTTTAGGATTTTTTTTCATATTGATTAATGACAAATTTGTACATTTTTGAAGCCTGATATGGACAATGGAAAAACAAGAGTTCCTGGAGACTGAAACATTTTCATTACAGGTGCCAACATTTTTTCACCCACATGGTTTTAATGAGAAAATACTTGATTTTGTTACACAAAAGGTAAGTAGTTTCTCTAGTTGTTTGAATACGTAATGTTTATATTATCAGAATTTAACATTCTCTTATAAAATGCCAACAGTTGTATGAGTTCTCTCTTAAAAATAGACACAGTGCACTCCACAGTCTCCAGTGCACATGGCCCTCAGGTCGGCACAGCTTTTTTAACGTTTTGCTTGATTTAATTCATCAGATGAGAACCAGGACCATATACTGAAAGGTATATACAGGTTTTAGAGCAACATATGCTTCCATCTAGATTATATCATATCTTTACTTCTGAGAAACTCTGCCTCTCTATCTATCTACGATCTATCTCTTTTTATACCCAGTCATGTTACTGACCTGTTGCCAATTAACCTAATTAGTTGCAAAATGTTCATCCAGCAGTTTTTTTTTAGTAACACTTACTTTTCCAGCCTTTTGTTGCCCCGTCCCAAATTTTTTGAGACATGTTGCGGCCATCAAATTCAAAATGACCTTATTTTTTTTCTTAAAATGGTACATTTCCTCAGTTTAAACATTTGATATGTTTTCTATGTTCTATTGGAAATAACATATTGGTTTATGAGATTTGCAAAAAATTGCATTCTGTTTTTATTTACATTTTACACAGCATCCCAACTTTTTTGGAATTGGGGCCGTATATATTATATATTTCCCTGTGCCCTCATAAGCACATAGTCAGAAACTAAACGTACACTGCCTCAGGAGAGAGGCATGGTCACTATGAGGCTGAACTCTAATGGTATTGACCTGCTGCATGAGAATCTCTGGGTCATCAGGCACCACATCTCCATCCACCACAGGGCCGAAGGCGACGTGATAGCGTGCGGGTTGTATATCCTGATCCACTAGCTCCCTGAAACTTTTTCTCCTCAGGCAGTCTACCAGATCAGCTGTCTCACTGTATGAGCAGCCGACCTTTCCTGCCAGTGTCTTGGTGTACTTCAGCGGCTGATAGTTGATGGACCAGCTGGAGATGGCTGATCCACTCTGGGCAATAGCTCTCTGGAAGAGGCCTGCAGGACACCACACACAGTATTAGCCATGAGTTGTCACTACTCAAACGATTTCAGGTTCTCAAGGTGCAACATTGCGACATTTTAATACGAGCTAAGATGAATGCCCCTTTACTACTAATAATTACTATTAAATGGGACATGCATTGCACACAGAGCAACTGCATCCAGAGTTTGTGTGACTACTGTCTGTTTCATTCTGAATGCTGCTCGAAACAGTGATGATTATGTGGGGAAATGTACAGAGAGTGAAAAAGACAAAGCCATAATATGTTACCACATGAAATTCCTATCAGCTATAATGGAGGTACAAAAATAATCTGTAATGTAGTGTTGTCAGTTTACTGGTGCCAGTACACTCCTTACAACCAAATTTTCTCCTTGAATATTCTTATAAAAAGCATTCTAGACTATTCAATGCAGTCTATTAGGAAATATTGCTATTTGTCCACCACTTCAGGTGTAACTACAGGTTACAGCTGTACAGCAGGTTGGCCTCAACTAACAAAATTAAAGTCTGTAGCAAAATTATTAGGGTGATGCTTGTAGTTAAACATTGTGCTGTCTATCATGAAATGAATCTGTATCTATCACGATTTCCCCTTGAGCTAGCACTGTAGTATGCAGCGTGCTCGGAAACCTGTTGAGCAAGCTCGTTGCGAGCTCGAAGCATGAGCCCGATGTGCAACCTCTTTTCGAACGCACATTTTTGGGTCTTCAGTGACACTGACTTTGTTTACTTTCGACACATGCTTTGTTATGGTTTATGTTCTGTCTCTGCCCCTGTATTGTCATTGGTTGTTTCCCGTATGTGAGTCACCATTGTTTTAAGCTGTCTTGTGTTTTACCCCTGTTTACCTTCATCATTAAAACCCCTCATGTCTCTTTGCACTTTGCGTAGTATTGAGTGTTATCACCATACCAAGAGTTTGTACCTTGTTCCTCGTTTTGATTCATGTCCATTGATCCAGTTTCTTGTTACTCGTTCTCGTTTCTTGCCTTGCCTAGTTTATGCCTGTTTGTAGATCGCCTGACCCATTGCATGTTTTCTTCAACCACGCTCTTGTCTCATGATTTGGATTTGTCTGCCTGCCTCTCTTTATTAAAAGTTCTTTTCAGCACTTGCATCCATCCTAACCATCATTACGTGGAATATGCATCAGTATCTACACAATCAAACATTCCAAAGGAGAGGGAGAAGTTGTTTTTTTTCAATCTTTTTTTGGACTTTAGTCCATCCTTAAAATAAATTCAGCATATTTCAGTCAGTAAAAAAGAGCAGGCTATGTAAAAAACAAAATACTGCTGAAGAACAGCAGACGCACAACCTGTAAGTAGTATTATTTCACTCTAATATTTTAGATATTCATGAGTATTTAGTATAAACACTGATTTGAGGCAGCTTTATCTAATGAAGTATACACAATTCTCAGTGTGCTAACACTAGCCAGCTTCCACCTTGCTAATCTATTTGCTAATTGAATAGCTAGTCACTGAGTCAATAACAGTTGAATTAACATCTGGTAGGAAGGAGATTGCTTATTATTAAAATGTGTTCATGATTAGTAGTTAACAAGGTCATTTAAATTTAGCAGTCTTAAAGACACAGTAACAAAACAGTTTGTTATTTCTGATTTTTTTCATGTAAAAATAAATGGACAGTTTTTTAAGACATAAAGACACAATATGTAGACTTCAAGACCAAAAAAAAATACAAAAACAATATGGGATACAGGCCCTAGTTAGGATAGTTTAGCTTAATGGATTGTTTATATATCCTTCTTGGCTATACACAGAATGTTAGTGGTAGAAGTGGAAGTCAGTCAGCTACTAAAGTGTCCAAAATACACAGAAAATGTTGGCATCACTGATAGTTCAATTTAAATTTATCATGGGGATGCCAGCTATCTTATCTTAGTAAGGCTGTTGTAGCTTACTGTGAGAAGCATTATTCAGTGTTGAAAAACACCTAAAACAATTCTGTTGGCAGCCTATTTGCAGTCGTCCGAGTGTGCACAATTCAATACGATCTCTTCTAGTTCAGGTCAAACACTGACTATGTTTACATGGAGAGCAATAATCTAATTATTGACCTTATTCTGAGTAAGACTATATTGTGATTAAGGTGTATACATGAGTCGCTATTAGAATATTCCTTTCATGTTCCCGTTTTACATGTTATAGAACATAGAGAGATTAAATGCACACGTCATTATGTCCCCACACCAAGCCTTCTGACGTTCCCTCCAGAATTTTATGTATCGTCATACAGTTCGTCTTCGTTATGGTACCGTGTACGGTTTGGGTGTTTCATTTTTAGTTTTACGAAAGCTTCAAGTGCAGTTAATTATTTGTCCTGCTGTACGTGCAAATAGACGACTGTTTGAAGCCATGGGCTGCGTCTGAAACCGCCTACTTAACTACTATATAGTAGCCAAAATACATGTGTATCTCCTACTATATAGGACGTAAGTATGCGGTTTCGGACGCAGCCTCGCTCGCTTGTTTGCCGTCAAACGGTTGAGCAAAGCCGTGTGTGAATGTGTCCTGTCACAATATGCGGTGAAGGCTCCCACATGACGTTAATAGTGTCATTAAGGTGTGTACATGTCTGTAATACAGGTCGATAATGTGACTAAAACAGGAATACTCCACATGTCTTAATTCGATTTGTGTTTACTTTGAGTATGACTTTAGTTGGATTAAGGTAATAAAAAATTGCTGTTTACATGGTAGTTTCTTAATCAGAGTACTGTCTTAATTGGGTTAATATTGGATTATTGTTATCCATGTAAACATGTAAACATGTAAACATGTAAACATGTTATCCATGTAATCCATGTAGACTGTCTCATAAACTCAAATTCAAGTCAAATCTGAAGTCATAACTGAGTACCAGTTTCGTTACAGTTGAGGCCAAATGTTTATATACGCCCAGGCTAAAGACAATTCAGCTCAATTTTCCACATTTCATCTTACCATACATTTCTTGTGTTAAGTCAGTTATGGTATCTAAAGTGCTGTGAAAAAGCCACAGAACATTCTGTGTAAACACAGGAGATACCTTTGGAATAATGTCTAAAACCAACAGACAGTCACAACAAGCTCTAATCCCTAGTATATTATATACAGTGCAGTGAAAATATATCCGATTTCTTCTGTTTTGTGTATATCTCATTCTAAATAGTTTTAGATATTTAAACAAAATACAGCATAAAACAAAGGCAACCTGAGTAAACACACAATACAGTGTTTTTATTATTGAAGCAAAAAAGTTAACCAACACCTATCACCAATGTAAAAAACTAACTGCCCCTTAAACTTAAAATCTGGTTGTGCCACCTTTAGCAGCAATAACTGCAACCAAACACTTCCGAACTTTAGGATTTCTGGTAGAGAGCAGAATAATTTTTTTCCTCAAATATTGCAAGTTTCCAGGCCCTGAAGCAGGAACGCATACCCACACCATCACACTTCCACCACCATACTTGACCGTAGATATGATGGTCATTTTGTGGAGTTCTGTGCTTGGTTTATGCCAGATGTAACAGGACCCCTGTCTTCCAGACAGTTCCACTTTCAACTCATCAATCCACAGAACATTCTCCCAAAAGGTTTGAGGATCATAAAGGTGTGTTTTGGCAAAATTCAGATGAGAGAAGATTAATGTTCTTCTGGGATAGCGGTGGTTTTCTCCTCACCACTCTTTCATGGATTTCAATTTTGCCCAGTGTCTTTCTGATAGTGGAGTCATGAACAGTGACCTGTAGGTCCTTTGATGTTGTCCTTGGCTCTTTTGTGACTTCCTGGATGAGTAATTGCTGTGCTCTTGGAGGAATTTTGGAAAATCGGCCATTTCTGGGAAGGTTCACTGCTGTGCTGAGTTTTTCTATTTGGAGATAACGACTCTCACTGTGGTTCTTTGGCGTCCCTTTGAAATATCTTTGTAACCCTTCCCAGACTGATGTATTTCAACAATCTTCTTCCACATCATTTCTGGTATTTCTTTCAATTTTGACATTGTGTGTTATTGAGTAAGATCTTTTAACCTACTTCATGATAGAAAAAGTTCTATTTAAGTGGTGATGTGGTGGAACAGGGTTTGCAGTAATCAGGTCTGGTTGTGTCTAGTCCAGCTGAACTCCATTATGAATGCAGTTTCATAGATTTAGGGATTCAGTAACTATGGGTGCAAACACATTTTCACACAGGCCAAGTTGGTATTGGATAACATTTTTGCTTCAATAAATAACACTATTTAAAAACCGTATTTTGTATTTACTCAGATTGATTTTGTTTTATCTTAGATTTTGTTTTAATTTCAGGGCTCTACGATGGCCACTCCAATACTTTCACTTTGTTGTCTTTAAGCCATTTTGTTACAGCTTTGGAGGTATGTTTAGGATCATGGTCCAGGTGGAAGAACCCTTTTGCAACCAAGTTATGAATTTCTGGCTGATGTCTTGAGCTGTTCTGACGTCGTCCTGCCGACGTCATCATCCCAATCTCAACTCGTCTCAAAGTGAATGTTCGTTGCTTTGGCGTTTTGATTGTGACCATGGAGTCAGAGTCTTGAGGCAAGGAAACCAAATGACCACCAGTAAGTTAGCGTTCATCACTTTTTAGCGTTAATGCTGCTGAAAATGCCTGGCCGAGTTTGTGATCTTTAGGCAGGGAGCTCTCGAAAGTGTATTCATTTTAAAGCAACTCAGCGTGTGATAATTAACTTTACCTATTATGCCGGCGTCAAAAGTGAATATCATGTACTGCTTCCTCAGTGTTGGTGTTACACGACTAGTGTCATGTGTTTACGTTGGCTGTGAAATGTGGACTGAGGATATTTTATAACTCTTTGGGTCTGCACTTTATCTGAGGCTCCGAGTTAGGGTTAGCTAGCTGGATGCTGTCACCAGTCACAGTAGAGATGAGTGAAGCTAACCTAAACACTCACCTGAGTTGATAATGATACTTTAGCATACGGCTCACAGTAATGTTAGACAATCACTTTTTGAGAGTTAACAATAACGTAGCATTACAGCTATTCACCATGATGTAATACAGAGAGTGGGTTATGGTTAACTACATTTAGCAAGTGTTTTGGACAAGGCAAGCTGTAGTAAATAGCATTAGGAGGATGTGTTAGGGTTGTGTTTCTTCATGAATTCGGTGAATGTTAATGCTGGTTAACAGGTGCAGACAGTCAGTGGCTTACAGAACTTAGCTAGCTCAGTAATGGCAAGGCCACAAGTTCTTCACAAGGTTAACGTGACAAAAAGAGAGGATGGGGTTTTGGTTGCAATGCTTTCCATTATCTCTGTATTTTGGTAACTCACTATGTTGGTTGTCTTAATTAGGTTGTGCAAAAAAAATTGGTGGTGACGTGCTAAAGGCAGAAAAATAAATATTCAGAAGTCAGCTAGATTTTCCTGGTGAGGCTACAGCACCATTTTGTCCAGTAGGAGAGAGGAGGTCACATTTCCAATATTACACAATTTGGGATTCTGTAACACAATTTCTCAGTTAAAACCCAAAGGCATTTATCCATATTTTGTAGCTAACAACTAACCAACACTCTTTTTGCTCTTTTACAACTTTTCAAATGGAAGGAAGTGGGACTCTTGTCTTCCCAGATGGCAGAGAGATTTGTAAGAAGATGCATCAACCCCAATTCTTACATCTGTCATTAAAAAAAAAAAAAGATTTTAACAAATGTCATTTGAATTTCATGCAACTGTTTGTTTATTTTTAGAGCATTTTAGCATACAAACAAATTGTATTTTAGGATAATTATAGGGGAAAGAAAGGATAAAGAACACATCTCTGTGTTATTTTTTAACATTTTTGTGTGGAAATGATCTAACACAGAGCATGTGTTAAATGTACTAACATACTGATTGTGTTGAAAGCAGCACAAAATGTGTTGTCCTTAACTACACATGCACGTGTATTAAAAATTAACACATGATGTAAAATGTATGCCTTAAAATACAGCCACAGGTGCACTCATATTTAACTCATAATTATGACAGTTAACTTTGTGTAAAGTAAAACTTTGACCCACTGGAATTCTGATATTGTGAATTAAAGCTGAAATAAATCTGTCTGAAATTGATTGTTATTTAAAAAAAAATAAAAAAATGAATAAAAAATGCTCATGTGTACAAAGTAGATGCACTATTTAACATGCCAAAAGAAATGTAAATGTGAATGAGTTGTGAAAAACTGAGATTGAATATCTTTAACCTAGGTGTATGTAAACTTTTGGCCTCAATTTTATAAGCGAGAAAAATGATGCATTAATTTGAACTTAACAAACAACAAACATTTTCTTGCCCCCCATTTAACCATTTCTATTCCTATGATTTTAGCATCCAAGTTTTCAATCACCAACCCACAATCTGAGGTTTTTATTTATTTATTGGAATTGCTGTGCATGTGTGTAAGACTGCACTCTCACTGGGTCTCCACATGCCTCTGAATTATATTACAGCTGAGTATCTTCCTAAGCGGTTTAACACCAGTAACTAAACAAAGCTGGGCTGACATGATTGGTGTCTCCATGGACAACACTTGTGAGGGCTTACCTTCTGTGACTGACAGGTCAGGGTGTGGTGAGGATGACAGTGAGGATGAGGATGTTAGGGACCAAGATGAACACTTTTTTTTTGACAATGGAGAAGAGTTGAGTGTGACAGCATGAAGACAGACACACACACACACACACACACACACACACACACACACACACACACACACACACACAACAACAACAACAGTGACAATGAGTATAGGAACTGTGAGTGGGTAAAAAACAAAACTGTTAGATCACTGAAGCGAAAACACACACACATCAAGACAAAGATGAAAAAGAGTGTTAGGTCCAGATTTCTTAAACTTTTGCATGTCTAAACACACACTGAGACTTTTAATTAAAGTTTAATTAAATTATGTCTCAATGTCTCAGAATAATGAGAAAGATTCTTGAAATTGTAACTTCTAACACTGTTGAAAGAGAGCTACACCTAATGAACAGAACACGATCGTGTTTAAACTGATATATTTTCTGTTCATATTGTATTTGGAAAAGTTTTTGAAGCGTCTAACCATCTATAATCAGCATTATACTTGACACACACTTATGCATGTGTGAGGTAACTATTAGTTTTATTCTTCAGTGAGTTCTTTGAGATCTAAACTTGCCACTGCTTTTGAAAACAAACAGCATTCATAATGACCACATTAAAATATTTCCCCCTTTACTTTACATGCGACGTACTTTACAAAACACTTCCACTAACAGCACACACTTCATTTGATTTCATAAACAAATTAGTACACTTTATTTGGTGTCTTAGTAAATCAGGGCCTTAAAGTGCAACAGTAGGAGTCCAGCAGCAAACATACCGTTAATAGCCAACACACACACACACACACACACACACACACACACACACACACACACACACACACACACCATAATAGAGACAGAATACTACATTGTTAGGATATCCATTATATTAAAAGCAGATTAATGATCCCTTGAAGCTGGGCATGATTTGTATTATATACCCAAATATATACTAACTTTTAGATAAATATTAACAAATGATGTTACACAAAGAGTCTTACCCTCAGAGTGATGGGAGAGGATTAGCAGGTTGATGCAAGTGGCTCCAGCTCCTGAGCCGAATATAGTGATGCGCTCTGGATCTCCTCCAAAATGGCCAATATTCTCATTGAGCCAGCGTAGTGCCTGGATCTGGTCCAACAGCCCATAGTTCCCTTTAGCAGATTGATCTCCAGTACTGAGAAACCCTGTGGAACAGTGAAACAAAATAACATCATCAATTTGGCAAAATTACTGCTGTTGAAACATTGGTTTTCCTGAACTTGGATAAGGATAGCATGGCCAGGAGGCAAATCACTAATATTTTATCATTTTCCTCAAAACCCATTTGTTAAGAAATCATCCAAAAGCTTGATTTTGCCTGCCAGTAACAGAAGCACTTTTGATATCCTTCAGAACAATTAGCCCAAAACCAAGGTGCAGTAAAAACTGATAGATAAACAGGACTAGAATGAGACAGAGAATCAGAGAGGGAAAGAGGGAAGGGGAAGAGAGGAACAGAGGAAACGAGAGAGGCACAGAGAGAATGAAAGAGGCACAGAGAATGAGAGAGGGACAGAGAAAATGAGAGAGGGAAAGAGGGAATGAGAGAGGGAAAGAGAGAGGGAAAGAGAGAATGAGAGAGGCACAGAGGAAATGAGAGAGGGAAAGAGAGAATGAGAGAGGCACAGAGGAAATGAGAGAGGGAAAGAGAGAATGAGAGAAGCACAGAGGAAATGAGAGAGGGAAAGAGAGAATGAGAGAAGAACACTGAATAAGAGAGGGAAAGGGGGAACCAGAGACGGTAAGAGTAAATGAGAGAGGGAATCGGAATGAGAAAGAGAGAGGGAAAGAGGGAATGAGAGAGGGAATCAAAATGAGAAAGAGAGAGGAAAAGAGGGAATGAGAGAGGGAATCAGAATGAGAAAGAGGGAATGAGAGAGGGAATCAGAATGAGAAAGAGAGAGGGAATCAGAATGAGAAAGAGGGAATGAGAGAGGGAATCAGAATGAGAAAGAGAGAGGGAATCAGAATGAGAAAGAGGGAATGAGAGAGGGAATCAGAATGAGAAAGAGAGAGGGAAAGAGGGAATGAGAGAGGGAATCAGAATGAGAAAGACTGAGGGAAAGAGGGAATGAGAGTGGGAATAGTAGTGGAAAAGATGGAGGGAGAAGGAAGGTGGAGTGTGCTGAGTATTTTGAGATGAAGAAACTGTTCCAAGTGTCTCTTGAAAATGTACATGATTAAAGTCTAACTCTGCACAAAACGCACACACACACACACACACACACACACACACACACACACACACACACACACACACACACACAGCTAATGAAAGTATAATATAAATAATAATAAAATTAAAATAATGTAGAAAGAAGGAAAGAAATAAAGAACAGCTTTCTCACACAATTTGGAGCACTAAATATACAGATAGCAAACTGCTAACAGACAAGCTTATATTTGTTTATATTTGGATTTGAATAGTTACATTTTTAGCAAATAATTTAACAGGAAGAAAAATTTTCCATTTAAAAATCCAATTTTTAAGGGCATGGGGAAGTCTATTTACAATAATAATAATAATAATAATAATAATAATAATAATAATAATAATAATGACCAACATCATCGTCAAAATCATCGTTACAGTTTCTTAGCTGTGCCTCCCAATTACTGGATAAAATGTTAATCTCTGTCTGTCTGTGTGTGTGTGTGTGTGTGTGTGTGTGTGTGTGTGTGTGTGTGTGTGTGTGTGTGTGTGTGTGTGTGTGTGTGAGAGAGCGAGAGAGAGAGAGAGAGAGAGAGAGAGAGAGAGAGAAAGAGAGACCATAATGAGTCCATAGTCAATAATCGTGATTAGACATGGACCAACTGGCCAATAAAAACAAGACAGAATTCCACTAATTTTCTCATTTTTATTTTTTCTCATCTCTCTTTCAATTACTTTCTTCTTTCTTTTAAGAATATGTCTTGTTTACTAGCTTCTTTGTTAATCTTTGTCTAAGATATGCATATTAGCACGCTCATAGTACAAAGCCATTAAACCCAAAGTCAACATTGCTATGCCATTAGGTGTATTATTCTGGATTAAATAAGAAACTGAGAAAAAAAGTCTGTAATTATTTGGCAGTTTATATCCTGAATATGTATTTTCAAAAGTTTTTGTTCCTTGTCATTGCTTGCTTTCTCTGTCTCACCTCTTTCATGGATCCTCACAATTCCAAATAATAGCACTGAGACTTATACATCTGCATATGTGTGTTTATCTCCAGAATATTTTGCTGCTAGCCAGTTTGTGAGCTGGTGGTGGTTGTGGTGTGTGTGTGTGTGTGTGTGTGTGTGTGTGTGTGTGTGTGTGTGTGTGTGTGTGTGTGTGTGTGTATGTGTATGTATGTGTTGTGTTTAGGGAAGTGGAACTGCTGGAGAGAGTCCAGTTCTACATCACATCAGGATAATTATAGGTTTGTGTTTGTTTGTTTGTGTATGTGTGTGTGTGTGTGTGTGTGTGTGTGTGTGTGTGTGTGTGTGTGTACGTGTGTGTGTGTGTGTGTGTTTATGGAAGTGAATTGGAAAGAGTCCAGTTCAACATCACGTTAGGATAATTATAGGTTTGTTTGTGTGTATGTGTGTGTGTGAGTGAGTGTGAGTGAGAGAGAGAGAGAGAGAGAGAGAGAGAGAGAGATGTGGATGGGTGGGTGGAGTGAAAATTCTTACACTCACTTTACACTACCATGATTCCCACTGTGCTAGCATGGACAAGTGTGTTGTGGCAAAACACTCACACACACACACACACACACGCACACACACACACACACACACACACACACACACACACACACACACACACACACACACACACACAGTGTCTGAGAAAGGGAGAGAGTAAACAAAAGAGAAGATTTTTTTTCTATTTTTATCCATCCATCCAAGTTAGGTGCTGCTTATCCTACACAGGGTCGTGATTGCACCTGGAGTCTATCCCTGGGGACTCAGGGCACAAGGCAGAGGACACCCTGGACAGGATGCCAGCCCATTCCAAGGCACAATCGCACAAACACTCACCCACCCATTCGCACAATACAAACAATTTAGAGATGTCAGTCACTGCAACACATGTCTTTGGACTGGGGAGGAAACCGGAGAAATCCCCGAAGCACGTAGAGAACATGCAAACCCCACCTTGCCCCCCTTATCTATTTTATATCAAACTGTAAAACATAATTAAGACAGTACTTATTACACAGAACAGAAATAATCACACAGACTATATCTCAGTCCTCATCCGCATCTCATCTCCATAGCTTATGTCTTCATCTGTATTCGGGCTGTGGAGAGTCCCACACTTTGAAGCAAGCAGATCAAACCACTATGAAGGACTTATTTTTCTCTCTGGACTAAAAGGACAATTATAAAAAGAGAGAGAGGGAATAAAAATGAGAGGAACATACGAAAGGAAAACGTCAGCTGAAAGGGTGTTCTACCCTGAACAGAGTTGGAGATGATGTGATCGAATATGATCACCCAGGATGCATGTTGACCAGATACCTATTTTAACATGTTTACTGCTGAGCATGATAAGAGGCTCAATGGATCTTTTTGTCCCCAGATATCTGACATGGCTCATTAAGTTTTATCAGTCTCAGGGTTGTTGCATGGATCAGCAGGGTGTGAAACACTTCTTACTGAGTCACCCAGGATCACAGGATCAGCCTCTCTCTCTTTCTCTCTTGCTTATTGCCATGAGACAAGACCTCTGAGGACTGCCTTATGGTGCCTCACATCTCATTGGGGATGGATTAGTAAATCCTGGGCCCCTGGGCAGGAACTCCCAGTCCCTATCCTGCTACTCATGAACCAATGCACAGAGCTCTGTACACATCGCTCCATTACATTACATTTGTGGCATTTAGGAGACTCCCTTATCCAGAGCGACTTACATTTATATATCTGAGCAGTTTATGGTTAAGGGCCTTGCTCAAGGGCCCAACAGTGGCGGCTTGGCGGTGCTGGGGTTCGAACTCATGACCTTCCAATCAGTACCCCAACGTCACCAACACATCACTCACTCACTTTCAATAAGCTCTTATCCTGGTCAGGGTCATGGTGGATCCAGAGTCAATCCTGTGGGCCTGTGGGCATGAAGCAGGAATAAATCCTAGATGGGAGACCAGCCCATCACAGGGCACAATGCACACACAAATTCACACCTAGGGGCAATTTATCTTTACCAGTCGACCTACTGTACTATTCAGAGGTGGTAGGAAACCAGAGAATCCAGAGGAAACCCACATGGTAATGGGGAGAGCATGCACAGAAACAGAAACAGTTACCTGAACTGAGTATAGAAGCTGGGACCCTGGAGCTGTGTGGCAGCAACACTATACACCGCACCACCGCAAACCAGCATACAGTTGCAATCAAAATGATTCAAAATCAGGTTTATTGTCAAAAATTTACAGACTTTCAGCTGTTTGCAATGAACAAATCAAACAAAAGCAATTGAAATGCTTCAAGTGGTTTCCCCAAATTCAACTGAAAATGCAACTTTTAATGATTTCTCCAGTTTCAAAATTATTCAACACCCTGAATAGAATCCCTCACAACACATATATGCAAAACAGGTGTTGTCTCAAGCACACCTGATGCAGCTAATCAAGGGCTTCATTAGTTGCACCAGGTGTGCTTGAGCTGGAACACATGAAATACCTGAACTGGCTAGGGGCAGAAAATAATGATACACTGGGAGGGGCAGAAAAAGGAAATTATCAATGGCTGCAACCAGATTTCTGAGAAGGCAGGTTGTGAAAAACCCTTGAGTGACTGCAAAAGACCTGCAGCAAGACTTGGTGGTAACCGACACTGAGGTTTCTGTGAGTTCACAGTATGGCGCGTACTAAATGCAGATGTTTTCCATGCCAGAGCTCTAACACGTACACCACTACTAACCCAAAAGTACAAGAAAAGTTGGCTCAAAATCATATAAATAAGACACAGAAGTTTTGGGATTCTGTTCTGTGGAACAATGAAACAAAACTTGAACTTTTCAGCACCATGGATCAGCTGTACGTATGTAGGAAGAAGAATGAAGAAAGAACACTCTGTCCACAGTCAAGCATGGTGGTGGCTCAGTGATGCTCTGGGGCTGCTTTGCATCCTCTGGCACTGGAAACCTGCAGTGTGTGGAAGACAAGATGAATTTATTGAAGTATCAGGAAATCCTAGGAGAAAACATCATGCTGTCTGTCAGGAAGCTGAAGCTTGGGTGTCATTAGAACTTCCAACAAGACAATGATCACAAGCATACCTCAAATTCCACCAAGGTTTGGTTGCTGAAGACGTCCTGGAAGATTCTACAGGGCCATCACAGTCACCTGACTTGAACCCCATAGAAAATCTCTGGTGGGATTTGAAGCAGGCGGTTGCAGCACACAAACCCAAGAATATTACTGAACTGGAGGCCATTGAGAAGATTCCTCAGGAATGCTGCCAGAAGCTGGTGTCTGGCTATGCATCTTGTATGCAGAAGGTGATAACAGTAAAAGGGTGTGCTACTAAGTAGTAAAAATGCTTGCCATGAAGGGGTTGAATAATTTTCAAACTGGAGAAGTCGTTATAAGTTGCATTTTCAGTTGAATTTGGGGAAACAACTTGAAGCATTCATTGTGTTGAACTATTTCAATTGCTTTTGTTTGATTTGTTCATTGCAAACAGCTGAAAGTCTGTAAATGTTGACATTAAACCTGATTTGCACTGGAGGTTGAATAATTTTGATTGCAACTATATGGAAAATACAATGCATACAATAGTACATTGAGTCAGTCATTACATTCATTATATTAAATTCTTTACGTTCATTACAAACTAGTGAGTGGTCCATAAAAAGATAGAAAAAAGACTTTAATCAAATTGCAACTAACGGGTGTTTAGAAATATAAACATGTTTCTTATTTGTAAGTAGTAGTGGACCCAGCAATCCTGGGATTATCTCCAATACATAGTATTGGATTATCCTATGTATTATCCCATTTCTCTCTCTCTCTCTCTCTCTCTCTCTCTCTCTCTCTCTCTCTCTCTCTCTCTCTCTCTCTCTCATCCCTCTATTACTCTTGGCCCCTGCTTTCTTGCTCCCTGCCTTGCCCTCCCAGCAGAGGTAATGGGGGATGAAATGGGGGTGACAACGAGCAATTGTAGCTAGGTTCAGCATCATGGAATACACACACACACACACACACACACACACACACACACACACACCCTGGGCCCTATTGCAACACTAAAGAATCAAAGTTGGACAGCAGACTGAAGGCTTCCACAGCACATAAATGTGTGCACAAGTGTGTGTGTGTGTGTGTGTGTGTGTGTGTGTTTGTGTGTGTGTGTGTAAAATGTGTGTAACATCACCCACACTTTTGCACCCAGCTGAAGTACTACACCCACTCAAGTCTCATCTTAAGTAAGCCGCTTCGGCCACCACATTTCCTTCATTATTAACAACTTGATTAGATTCAGATGCAAATGAACAGCCCAGAAATAAATCTCAGTGTGGACGTCACTGCCAACACTTCAGCTTTACAACTATTAAGATGGCCAAGATTCTGTTTGCACTATAAGATAAGTAAATTGAAATGTTCTTATTCTAGCTAGATATATATGGCTTTTCCATTTCACTTTACTTTACAACATTGTCAAAAGTTTTCCTGGTTAGTTTATAGATTCATGAGTAATTACATCTACATACATATGACATATCCACGTGTGCTTTGATTAGAACGACAGCTCAAATCTGATTTTTTTTGGGCATATCTGATTTGAGCAGTCAAGATTTTCTAGAGCCACGACCCTGAAGAAGGAGTAAGTGGTAGAAGATGGCTGGATGGATGGATGGATTTTCTAGAGTCTCATCATTGGAAACTTCAGAAAATGTGTCTTTTGAATTCAAGTGACACTTGTAAAATTGTCCGTAGGTGTAGATGTGTGTGTGCATGGTACCCTTAAATGGACTGCCATCCCATTTGGAGTAAATTCATCAAATGAGTGAATATTATTTCAACATAAAATTCAGATATTTGTCTACAGCAATGTACATTTGTGAACACAGACAGTCTTTGTAAAGTGAGTTAAGGTTTGGTACCCTTGTTGAAGGGCACAAAGGCAGTAACCATCAAATGGGATAAATCCTAAGCACTACAGAGTCATGGGCTACAGCACAGACTTCACAGACCACTGAGTTACTGTTCCACCAGGAACACTTCACAAATGTCATCCCTCCATTAGTCTGCACATCTGCACATCTGTGTTCACAGACAGGGAATGTTATAAATCTGTGCAACTGATACACATTTGTTTAAACTGAGAAACAGTATACATATTATACAATTACAAGTGTAATACATGCATTTTGCTGCAGTTTCTCATTTCGCTTAACCGAGTGCTGTTTCTAGAAGCTTATAATCATGTGGCTCAGGTGGTAGAGCGGGTTGTCCACTAATCGCAGGGGCGGCGGTTCAATTCCTGGCCCACATGACTCCATATGCCGAAGTGTCTTCCATGGGCAAGACACTGAAGATCAAGTTGCTCCCAATGGCAGGCTAGCGCCTTGCCTCTGTGATGTATGTGTGTGAATGGGTGGATGAGAAACAGCATAAAACGCTTTGTAGAACCGCTAAGGTTAAAAGGCGCTATATAAGTGCAGATTTATAATCAACATGCTTTACTTCAACTGTGTCTGTGAATGAAAATAGAACAAACGTGTATGATTAGGTTGCAGTGTGAGGAACACCTGTCTAGCTGTAATAGAGAAACACAACCACTCCCCCATTTGATTAGAAATTTCACAAATCTGAGTGCAGCATTTAATAAGAGCATTGTTTGCATGCAATAAATATTTCTTATATGCTTCTAGTCCAGGGGTGTCCAATCTTATACACAAAGGGCCAGTGTGGGTGCAGGTTTTCATTCCAATCAAGCAGGAGACACTCAGGTGTGGCTTCTTCTTGGTTGGAATGAAAACCTGCCCTTTCTGGATAAGATTGGACACCCCTGTTTTAGCCCCTTTTAGGCATAACATCGAACTAAAAAAAAAAAGAACAACATTAAAATAATGGATAAATCTGAATTATAAATGAGAATACATTGCAGTCAGGGGTTAACTTAGGGTATACGTGAATGGCTGAGCCCTAGTTCTATAATTTGATGTAAATGTAAATCATAACACACTGTATTGGTTATAATAATAATGATTGTTATACAGTGTCATTCTGCTTAATGGAGAAATGAATTCTTTTCAAAAGTGAAATGTTGCTGTGCTGTGTAAATACACTTGATAATTTAAGCAAAATGTGTTCAAACCTTTTGCTTTACTGAATCGTGTGCCATTGCCAGAAAGGAATACGATATTTTATTAGTATTTTTAAGCCAAAACAAGGAATACTGAGACATTAAGGTCTAGCTATGCAAATGTAGTTAATCGGAACCCTGCAGACGTAATCAGAAACCTTTTCTTTAAAACAAAAAAAATCAGTAGACTGATTGGTGCTGTTCCTATATTGTTGGTTTCCCATCTTGTAAATCCCATTTTAGCCCCAGTTTTCTATTTTTCTAATGTCATCTAGCCAGTAATGCCCTGTGTAGGTGTGCTAAAGCTTCTTGTTTGTTAATTGGGCCATCTGTGTCCATGAACAGCTATTGTGTCAGTGGATTTGTATGACTACCACCACAGTACTATATGACTCAACTTTCAGCATTTCTCACTGTCTTCTCTTTCCCTTTGGAGGTCCACTGGAGCTGAACCAAGCACATGCTGAGAAAATCCCAGCTCATACAAATCTATTATATTGCAGAATAATTAAAATATGCAAATATTATGATAAACCAACACGTTTCATCCCAACAGCAGTGATTGTGGCAGATTCTGCTGACTGTGGAGAATATTTGAATGTATCTGTCAGACAAAAAGGCCAAGTGCATCCATATGCACCAAATGAAGAGGCCTGAGGAGGATTTGTGTGAGTATGTGAGATTATCCATTTATCTGCACATGATGCAAAGAGGTAGAAGTTTTGACCATGAGGTTTATAGCTGCCAGAGGAAAACTGAAACAGGGCATTTTGCGATTCTCCCATTCCTCATTCTTTTAACATCACCAGCACTCTGATGTCTTCACAAAAATTAAAGTGAATAATAAGCCTTTTAACAGAATTATTCTGGATTGAAAGTTTATTCCCACAATCTAGCTATTTCTATTTACACTGTGCCTCAAGGCTAACACTTTTACAGCAGCAATATTAAGGTGATACTAAGATATAGTACACAGAGAACCACGATGAAATCACCATAGAAATACATATAAGTGTAATACAAATAAGGGACACAATAAGTGTCAAATGAAAGGAAATAATGAACATAAATGTGGCTTATTAAAATGTTGGGCTGAATTTGTGAGCATCCATGAACCACAAGAAAAACCACAAGAGAACTGTACTGGAGGGATGAACACCATTCCAAAAGATATTCTCTCAATTAATGTTTTGTTGATTTTTCAACAGGGCTGAGATCTGGTGACTGTGAAGGCAATAGCAATATGATTTAAACCATTTTCACACCCATTTGTTCAGCCATTGTGGTCTGTGGATGGACACACTGTCATCCTAGAAGAGAATGCTCCTAGCAGGAGAGAAATTTTCATCATAGGATTAAAGTGATCGCTCAGAATAACTTTGTGTATGTCCTCAGCTTAGTGTCTTAAGCACATTTATCCAGAATGAGGTGAATAAAAAAAAAAGAAAAGAAAAGTCTGATAGAAGTAAAAGGTCTAGAGGAGAGAGTGATGTAAGAGAGAAAAGAGCACTTTTGTAAAAGATAGCCCAGCAAGAGGAAAAGTGCTTTCTTTCAAAAATGCTGCCTGGAGTGATACAATTCCAGATAGACAAAGAGCTAAAATCTACTTTCAAACAGTCACATAGTGAGTGATTTTTGTGACCTCTGTTTTCTGAGGTCCCCACAGTACATTCTTCTTCAGCCAAGAGGTAGGTCACAGTAATCACACTAACAGTGTGCCCAGTGCTTTAGCTGAAAACTCTTGTCATGACTTGGAACAATTCAGATGAAATAGCACTCATCATTTAGCACTTGAGGGCCAGAGTGTTTTTATTTTATCTTATCTATGAACTGTAGTCCATGTCCATTGCAAAGGTCAGATCACAGGGAGTCATGGCAAATCCCATAAGCAAATACAGAAAGAGAAAACAAAATAGAAAATAGAAAACAGTGGAAATAAGAAAGGACTATGTTGAAGCATACATCTTTTGATGCACAAAACCTGGACACATCCTCATTCAGGCAACCCGGCCAGAGGTGACTGAGCCCCGGCCTGTGTCCAAGTAACCTCCTCCAATCCTTTTTGCTCTTTAGCCAGAGCCACCTTGAGGCTTTCTCTGCTGCCTCTGAGTTGGAACTAATGGCTCTCATTCTATTTAGCCCAGTAATGCTTAGAGTGCCACAGGCCAGTCCCTCAGTATGAACCCCATACAACCCTCTTTATAGGCATGCACCTTGACATCCAACCTTTCCTGCAACAGTCCACTAGCAGCTCTTCCTATTTAGCTTTCTTCCTCTCCTGTCCCTCCACCACCCTCTCCTCCTAAGGTACAATGAACTCCAGCAGGATTATCTCTTTGGTGGTCTCTGTGATCAGGGTAATGTCTGTACTGAAGTCTGGGTTATGTGCAGTGGGATCTTCAGCTATGTTTCCAAGTGAACTATCATCATCCAGTCATGTGATGAGGTAAGCAAACACATAGGGCAGAGATTATGCTTCTGCTTCGGGCGCTTCTGGTCATCCAGCTTCCTCCTGCACCAGTCTCTGCTGCTCCTTCCTATTGCTTGTGTCATAATGGGCTGCGGTCACACTACCCAGACCACTCTTGCCTTGCACCACTCTCCCTAGGAGAACCTTATGCTGCAGATGGGACTCTGCCATCCTGCATCAGCCGCCATCCACTTCCTCCCAGTCCTCACTATGATGCCTGTGCTAGCCACTTTGGGGTTACCTGATTCTGTGTACTGTTGCTATTCTCATGCCCATGTCACAATGCACTCCTCCTTGACAGATCTGAAAGGGAGCTTGAGTTTATTGCTGTTTCCATACAGCATGATGCTGCTCAAGCTGCAAGGTAATCCCAGCCACCTACTGCTGACCTTCCTCTCAAAAAAAGTATTTCACCAGAGAGATGGGGATGTTGTAGATCAGCAGGGGCCAGAGTATTCTTGAAAGGTTCGCATGCTGATAGATCCAGGCCATGAATTTTCTGTGGAGACCAGATCTGTTGACAGACCTCAAGGTCAGCACAGGTAGCCTTGCTGGAATCTGCATCCTTTAGACTACTGCTGAATACCTTTCCTGGGCTCTTTCTGATGGTGGGGATCTGCTCGCCACACACCTTGAAGCAGAACTTCTCTATGACCATGTGAAGAATGTGCTAAATTCTGAGTAAGTTGAGCTCAAGATCAAACCCAGCACCCTGGATCTTTGAGATAACAACATTACCAGGTGCTCCACTGTGCCATCCCAGATTTTATAATGTTCATAATTTTCACTGCTTATGCTAACGAATTCACTGACATGAGCTCAATTGAAAGGATAACCTTACCTTTTAGAGTGCAATCCTAAACTTCCTACATAGAAATATTTGAAGGGCATATCGTTGAATAATTTATGGGCTCAAATATATGCTTATCTACCTCACTCTGCAGTCATATACAGTGGATGTAACTCATTCTTGAATCTTGAGTTTTCCTTTGATCTGCACATATACAGCTGAACTACTTTCACTCCATTCTTCATATTAGAACAAACACATCTTAACTAATTTCATTTGACTCTATTACCACCCGCCCCCTTTTTTTATTAGTGGACTTGCAACAGTTGATGAAAGCTCAGAGAAAATTGGGCAGTAACAAATGAAACATGAACAGAAAACAAGCTCCTATAAATGAATATGTGTTGGAGCAGCTAAGCAGAGGAGGTGTTCCTTGCAGGCACGTCCTCCAGAGCAAAAACGCTTGGCCCCTTGAGCCCTTGAGCCACACACTCTGCTGTTGCTTGGCAACCATCAATTGCTATTGAGACGAGAGACGAGATGCACCATCTCCAAATAAAGGAAAAACCCTCTATGTCCATCTTTCTGTCTGTGACACTGTGTGTGTGAGTGCGCATGCAAGAGAGCGTGTGAGTGTGCCAGACCATGGGCTCGGGGCTAGATTTGTACTTAGAGTGGCAGCCTGTCAGTCCACTCATGAATATGCAGCAAACGATTCGGCAACTCCGAAAGCAGAGAGATAGATTGAGGGGGAAGTGCAGGAAACATGAATAAGAGCGAGAATGAAGATGTGAGGATGGAACAGAGATTTCAGTCTTAGTTCTGCTGTGATCAGTCCCCTTTGTACCTAGTTCACTAATATACCTTAACACTCTACACACGTGTGTACACATGTTCACGTACATGTACACACACATACACAGACGTACATACACATACACGCACGTATACGCACGCATGCACACACGCACACGCGTGCACACACACGCACCTACACTGTTATATCTTTAGGGGGAGTTACTGCTCCACTAAGCAGGCACCTGCACCAAAACCTCACCCTAAATTTATCATCAGTAACAAATAGTAGGAAACATTGGGGCTCTTTTACAAACAGAAGTCACATTATTGTGTTAAAAAGCAAATGGCGTGAATATTATAAACATTCTCAGACATTCAGTCAATTAAAGAGAGAAAAAAAATAAATAAAATGAGCCTCAGCATGACCTTCCACTTTAAACATAAATACATAAATACAGTGAACATATATGCCCCCAAATTCAGTTTAAATTATTTACTCTCATTCTCACCCTCAGTTCACACACACACATGCACACGCAGAACAATACTGAGATCTAATGGGGTGGGTCTCGTTCCAGGCTGGGTAAAGCTGAAAAGCTTTATGGAAATGAGAAATTCATCGTTTTTTCATCACTTATATTTCAGTTTGACACACCAGAGTTATTACTCTACTAATTAGCTCCGAGGTCATTTCAGGAAAAAAATTAAATCAGACCCTGATTATAATGAGAAAATGATGATAGGTTCATTAAATATGATGATGGCACTGATTAGCTAAAGACTAAGGAGCTTTATTTTCAATACCCAATCAATGAGATATAGCGAGAGAGTGCAAGGGATGAAACCAAAACACAGAGATTCAAGCATTAAAAAAAGACATCAGGCTCCTTTAATGGATGTAAACATAGCGATCAACTTTAGCAGTTCCATTAGCAGTAGCAGTACGCTAGGATAACCGACTTCTACTGATGACTGAAGTTGGCTCGTTTTGAAAGTGAATAGCAGAAGACTGGAAGCCGCGATCTTATCTAACCTCCTAATTACGGCCTTTTATTTGGACAGTCTCATTACAGCCAATAGCACAGCAGCTCAATTTTCTCTATTCATAAGATGATTTGAGCACGACTTAATACACACAGACTTCTAATCCCTGGGCCTTCACTCCCTTGCCTCTATATACTGAACTGATCGATATGGATGAAGAGACCACATAAATACACTGTGAATAAAACAGAGGAGCTTGGCTGAAAAAAAGAACTTTAACTGTGAACCGTGATAGTGCTGTGTCATGTTTTCTTCTTTTTCAGAAGAAAACCTACTGATATTACGAGGATTAAAGTTTTAAAAATTCATGCCCACTTTGTTTAATACAGCTTGTTTGGTGTGTGTGTGTGTGTGTGTGTGTGTGTGTGTGTGTGTGTGTGTGTGTGTGTGTGTGTGTATTCTGTAGGTCTGATGCAATCTCTTCCTTGGCTGCCGCCTTGCTGATGTCATCACATTAAACCGAACCTGATGATGGAGGTGAATAGCCCCCCCTCCCCTTCCTCTGTAATCTTGTACAGCTCTCTCTTGTCAGCACTCATCCTGCAGCACACAGATCTCCAGCACATCTAAAAAAAATCCTGAAACAGGAAAGCCAGCAACAGAATTTCCTCCCTTTCTGTAGCATTTACTCAACATTAAAGCAATGTCGCAACAACATCCACAGGGGAACCACAGCACATTGGACAAAAGACTAGACACAGCAGCCATTGTTCTTGGAAATACAAAGATTGGCTGTGTCTTTGTGTGTGTCTGTGTTTGTGTGTGTGTGTGTCTCTGTGTTTGTGTGTGTGTGTGTGTGTGTGTGTGTGTGTGTGTGTGTGTGAGAGAGAGAGAGAGAGCGAGAGAGCGAGAGAATGTGCCAGTAACAGAAAAAATCCACCCCCATTAAAGGTATCCTACACATATAATATCAACAGGAGGAGAAGTGAAGGAGAAAACATCTCCATGTGTATGTGTGTATGTGTATGGTAGTCTCCACTGTACATCAATCACATTGCAATGGAAAGGCCATTCTATGTAAAACTTACTCTCTCCAGCATATACTGATACCAACTCCGCTGTATGCCCCTGATTCACCATTTCACAAAGTTGAGTAGAATATGACTTTGCATAACAATTTAAGCATGAAAATCAAACCAGTGGATTAGATTATTAATTAATATCAATAGTTTGTAAGCTAACAAAAATTATGCTTTTTGAGTCATGTTCTTGACAAATCTTAATTAATGCAAAGACAAGGACTTGAGCCCTTATATACTTGCAGCTTGACTTGGAGTTTAAAGCTTCTGTTGGGCAGCAATGTTATTTTTGGAGAGCAGTGGCTTTATCCTTGCAACCCTGCCATGCACACCACTTTTGTTCAGTGTTCTCCTGATGGTGGACTCATGAACATTAACATTAGTCAAAGTGAGAGTGGCCTTTAGTTGCTTAGAAGTTACCCTGGGTTCCTTTGTAACCTTGTGGACTATTACACGTCTTGCTCTTGGAGTGATCTTTGTTGGTCGAACACTCTTGGAGAGGGTAACAATGGTCTTAAATTGCCTCCATCTGTCTGACTGTGGATTGGTGGAGTCCAGACACTTTAGAGATATTTTTGTAACCATTTCCAGCCTGATGGGCATCAACAACTTTTTTTCGGAGGTCCTCAAAAATTTCCTTTGTTCAAGCCACGATACACTTCCACAAATATGTTGTGATCAGATCAGACTTTCATAGATCCCTATTCTTTAAATAAAACAGGGGGGTCACTCACATCTGATTATCTATCCCATTGACTGAAAACACCTGACTCTAATTTCACCTTCAAAGTAACTGCTAATCCTAGAGGTTCATATACTTTTGCCACCCACAGATATGTAACATTGGATCCTTTTCCTCAATCATTAAATTACCCAGTATAATATTTTTTGTCTCATTTGTTTAATTGGGTTGTCTTTGTCTACTTTTAGGACTTGTGTGAAAATCTGATGATGTTTTAGGTCATATTTATGCAGAAATATAGAAAATTCTACTGTATACTGTAAAACCACTGTATACTTGCAGCTCTATTTCGACTTTAAAGCTTGACTTGCAACTTGCCAAAGATTTCTTATTCAAACTGCAAGCATAAAATCGATATTTTCAGGTCTTATCTATTCTAAGAATTATGCATCAATATGAAATAAAAGAGAATGGTTACATATATATAAAAAAAAAGTCAGATAGTGTCAGAATAGCCAACATTAACATACAATGTTAATGTTGGCTATTTCAGGTTGAAAAGGCAAGTTAATAAAATTAGGTGACACAGGTTACGTTAAATTCTGCGAGTTTGTTAATATGTAGCTAACATGGCCACTGGATTTTACATGCAGACAATAAGAGTCAAAAATTCTCTAGGATTCAGGACTCAACTTTTTCAAGAGGTTTATTAAATCTCGATGATCACTCGCACCTTAGCTGCCGGAAGATCCATCCATCTTCTACCGCTTACTCCTCTTCAGGGTCACGGGAAACCTGGAGCCTATCCCAGGGAGCATCGGGCACAAGGCGGGGTACACGCTGGACAGAGTGCCAGTCTATCGCAGAGCACAATCACATACACACTCACATTCATACACTACGGACACTTTACACATGCCAATCAGCCTACTATGCATGTCTTTGGACTGGGGAAGGAAGCCGGAGTACCCGGGGGAATCCCCCACAACACCCTGGACCCTGGAGGTGTGAGGAGAACGTGCTAACCACTAAGCCACCGTGCGCCCGGCTGCTGGAAGATGTTTCTTTCTTTATCACCTCTAAGACTGCACACTGCAGTATTTATATAATTATATTTTTATATTATATAAATACATAATTCCTCATATGATCCTTCATGACTACATTAGCAGCGATATGTAACATACAGTATATGGAAAGGAGGCTTTGATGCAGTATCACGCAGAACTGATCTGCACAGTGGAAAGACACACTATGATATGAAATGCTGAGAAATACTCTTAAACCACACTATGGATATTAGTAGGAGTATCACACCAGCATGAGAGCGGCGAAGGCCTTTCCAACTTCCTGTCAGGAGTCATGACCTTCAAGTGTCGATCAACCCACTTGACCTTAGAAGGCATGAATGAACATGACTCGGTGAACACGGTGAGCGTCGACCCCATTCCCGACACCTTTAAAAAGTCGATTCTCGCATTTGCCTTTCTAATGTGCATCATCGTTTAGATTCTGTACCGGAATCCTGGCACGTGCTAACTTTTCCATGCATAGAGAGATGGAACTGAAAATAAATTGATATGTCTCTATCGCTGCCCTTAACTTGGGTTAAGGGCAGCCCCAATTTGCATCTCAGCCCTTGACCTGGCACAAGGATCACATGTTATTAAAGTGAATATGAAATAAAGAGACAGAAAGGGAGTATGTGAAATCCTCACCTCTGATATGCCCTTGAAGCAAAGGCCTGTAAAACACTTGCTAATGTTCCTGAGAACTAGACGTCTTTTCACTGCATCAGATGCGATGTGGGCAGCATCACCTCCTGGGACTGCTCATGAGAGCTCAACGTGACAAACTCTGAAAGCACCAGTTAATAATAGATCTACTGATCGTGTTTGCTGAAAGTTTTTTCCCCAACTCCATTGTGTATGTGTTATCGCAGCTCTCGCACTTTAAGTTTTACCAAGTTGGGCGCGTTGGGGGTGGGGTAAGGGGTTGATCTTTTTTTTTTTAAATGGCATGGCTGTTACCAAATGACAACACTTGAGTGCTGGGTTTTCTTTATAAAGATACGTTGATGGCAGCTAACTAATGAGATATGCTGCTGGGATTTAGGATGCCATCGCTCGATAGAAAAAGGCCTCATATCATGTAGGATTTGACTGCAGCTCCTTACCTAAAATAGCTTTTTCTCCAAAAGGAATGGCCTGCCATTTGGGATGCAGCTGTTGTATTAAAGAAAGAGCGATAAGACTTGCTTAAAGAATGAACATCTGAAAATGATATCGGAGGTCAGTCCCCTCAAAGGGTTTTAACCACACATCAGTACAGACTTCACAGTAGCAGACTTTAATAGTGGCTCTATATCAAGTATATCAGACCACCCACATAATTCAAGTGGAACAATCCTACTTCTGACACCAGCACACATTCAACAGAATCGCTAGAGCTAGTTCTGATGACAAAGCACAACTTAATAGTCTAATTTTGTTCCTGGAATAGAGGTCTCTAAAGCTTAGAGGGATCTCCAAAAAGCTGAGAAAGTAAGAAAAAAATCTCCATATGAGAGAACATGTCCTGGAATATAAGGCCCATTTAAAAGGGCATGATGGAAAAGCATATTTTCGCATAGCCACTGAAACATTGTGCTCCGTTTGAGGGTCTGTGCGAAAGAGATTTATACCAAGCACTGGAGACTTTAAAGTGCAACATGTCCTTTCATTTTTGTTATTATATCAATTTTCATTTCCCTCCATACCTCATGTGGGGCAATACATCCTCTCTGTACAGTATTTTCCCTGTGAATAACATGACCACCTGGGGAGTTTAACAGCATTCAGCTGTAATGTAATGCTATTATCTATATACAGTATGTATCTGTTTAGTGCTAGTGCTCAAAATATCCAAGTCTATATCTGTATTCAGATTTAACCCAGAAGTAGTCATGCTCTGGACTGGAAATAGAAAAATAACATTTTCATTTTCTTTAACGGGGCAGCTGTGGCTCAGGTGGTAGGTCCTTGGGCAAGACACTGCAGCTCTGCTACCATTGGTGTGTGTGTGTGTGTGTGTGTGTGTGTGTGTGTGTGTGTGTGTGTGTGTGTGAGTGTGTGTGTAAACCAGTGTAAAGCACTTTGTAGAACCTCTAAGGTTAAAAAAGTGCTATATATGTGCAGACCATTTACCATCATGTAATTTAATTAAATTTTTTATACCACTGAACAAAATCCCAGGACTTTTGGAAATAAGAAATGTGTTTTTCTTTTACAAATTATAACAAATAGCAATTTACAACTTTAAACAACTATTAAACTTGTACAGTTCCTCAGCTACTTCCCTCAAGTTCAAAATCAGTCTCAAACTAATGCCCTGTGGACCTTAACATGACTGAGTAAGGGAGGAATCAAGCTTTAAAAAACAATGATGTCTTTTGCATCAAGGAAATCAATGAACTGTTTATTATTATTATAATTTTACATTTATTATTATTATTATAATTATTATTTTTACAGTTGACAACACTAGCCACCCAATAATATATTTAAAAAAAAAAATCAGATTTAGTTTTAGGATTTGTCATATTTCGGAAAGATCAGAAAAGTTCTCTGGATGTGCTATAAGATTCTACTACAACGCTAGGATGCGGTGCTGCGGTGGCATTTCGTTATTGAAAAAAACTTTTGTTTGAATACCAATACTATTTTTAAAATACAAAAAAAAAAAAAAAACATGATCAATGAAGGTACAATTTAATATTTAGAAAATTAATTCAGTGATTATTTTTTGGAGCGCCGGCTGATATATGCTGCTCTGTGCACAGCTTGTGGACTGTGTGTGCTATGGAGTGGCGGCTCTATAGATAAAAGCATATTTCTTTGTGAATTTCTGGCCAGCTTGTCCAGAAATATGGTAAAAATATGTCTGTTTTTTTTCTGGTAAAAATATGTTTGTTTTTTTTTGTTTTTTTTTTAGCTCAGTAAGACAGTGACAATAGAGAAAAAAATGAATGTTGTCTCTGTCTTGCAAGTGTCATATGCACACTCTTATGAAGTATGAAAATCTCCCCCTTGCATGACTTTTTTCTTGTGTTCTGTGGGATTCTTGCCCTGATACACATCTCTAGTCTCACCTATTATTCATATCTATATTTGTTTCAAACAAATGATCTGTTCAATCCAAATACTAGAATCATATTTGGCTACATCCCTAGCACACAGACAGAAAATGTCTTTAATGCCAAGAGTCAGTCAGTATTGCTAAATGCAATATCACCCATTTACATAAAAAAAATTCATTCATTTACATAAAGAATTTAGGAACCTGTGTCAAAAAGAAATATTTTTTACTATATTAATATTAATACTTTTCTAAATACCGCTGTCATTTCTTCAGCCATAACCACTGCTCTAGTCCTCTGAGGAAGAATTATTACAAGTTATTGTTATGAAGTGTATGAGAGCGTGCACTAATAATCAATTCAATTCAATTTGATATGTATGGTGATTTTAACAATGGTCTTTGTCACAAAGCAGCCATCACTGTCTTAAATGCACGTCATATTTGACACAAACACACATTATAAGAACATGCTCACAGTGACCTCAGCACACAGGTACACTGCCATGTCAGAGCGATAATGGGATTTAAATTGTTCAATATCACCCCTATTATATGTAGCCCTGACTTGTCCCTCTATAAGTCAATGCCAAATGTGCTCTTCTAGAGAACAGGCATGCACATCTTGTCCTGCACTCTTCAAAGTCTCACTCATTCACATTGGGATTCAGGTACTCATCTCCAACCCTATTCAATAACTGCTCAAGTCCTGCTCTTGTTTAGCTCCAGGGACAACTTACCACATCTCACAGGGCCACACTGTCCTCTTTCCTCAACAAATTAAAAACAGATCTACATTTATTAGTTAAGCTAGAAACAGTGCCTTTTTTTTTTTTTTTTTTTTTTTTTTTTTTTTTTTTTTACTAGGGCTTATCAAACCAAGAAAAAATAACTTTATATAAGGTAAGGGTGTAACTCAATGCCACTATCAGTATCTGTATTTGTTTACCGCTCCAAAACTTAAGTTAGCATGGCCTAAATTGGAAGTACCCCAACCACCTTTTTTTTTTTTTTTTTTTAAGAAATATATAGATATGTACAAGACAATATTTTCTAATACATTGTATTGGTTCTATTTTTCAAAATATAAACAAACTAGAGGGCTTGGTGGCTTAGTGGTTAGTATGTTTGCATTGCAACTGCCTCTGCCCTGTGTGCTCAGTTTGCATGTTCTCCCCACGCTTTGGGGGTTTCCTCTGGGTTCTCTGGTTTCCTCCCCCATCAAAAGACATGCATTGTAGGATGATTGTCATTCCCAAATTGTCATTAGGGTGTGTGATTGTGCCCTGCGATAGGTTGGCACCCAGTCCAGGTTGTCCCCCACCTTGTGCCCCGAGTTCCCTGGGATAGGCTGCAGACTCCCCTGTGACTTTGTTCAACAAGTGGTATGAAAAATGGATGGATGGATAAACAAAATAGTAACCATGGTGGACCTGACCAGTCAGTTACTAAGGCTGAATGAATTAATGAATGCATCATCGCCCTTCATGTTAAATAATGTGGTCTTTCTTTGTCCCCCAAGCTATATACAGTATCTAACTGTTTGCCTTCTGTGCCTTTTTGGTTGATGAAAAAACAAACAACAAAAAATAAAAAACAAACAAACAAAAATCTAAATGAATAGTGTGCCTCCTATTTGTTTCTGTTCAGATCTTAGAACCCTGGGTTTCAGTGAAATCTATTACATTATAGTGTAGACTCTGTGAGTGTGTGTGCCCTAAAAAAAGAGAATTATTTAGGAATCCTTGCTGCAGTTTGGGTAATTGTCCAGCGCACCGGCAGGATGTAATGTAAAGAAAACAAAGCTGAAATATTCAAAGGCCCTTGTATTTAACGTGTAAAGTCCAGTGAACTTCAGTGAGACCTCCTGCTGCACTGAGGTTCCTGACCTTTAGGAACACACTGAAAAATTTGGTGCCTTATTATTTGAACCACTCAATACATGACTCTCATCCTCTGGGTACAGGACAGAAGGTATCTTTCCTCTGTAAATACACACACACACACACACACACACACACACACACACACACACACACACACACACATATGATACAAATCGATCTGTGCCTCCAAGGCTCTGGAAGCAATCAGAAGGTGGTGATTGGCAACGTTTTTGCTTCCCAGGTCTGTCCAATTTATTATTATCAACCTTTTCTTCACTTCCTTTCTTTCACCCTATTTTACCTGAGTCAATCATTGAGCAGAAATCTCTAGTGTAAAATTGGCTTTCAGTGTAACAGTTCTTCCCCAAAAACAATTTGAATGTGATATAATCAATATGGAGGTGCTACCAACTGGAAGAAAGTACCAATATATGCTGTAGTAACTGAGGACCTGAGCATGGAAAGAGAAGGCTAAGGGCTAAAACATCTAGAATGGCAGGAGTTAACCTACAGATGGACAGATACCAGTGTTGCTCTTCTTTCCTACCAGGTCTGGCCCCTTGAGAAAGACTTCTGCATTGACCCTTACCTTCTTTTCATGTATGAAAAAGTGTTTTTGATATTTCTTCCAGCATACAACTGCCTTCGTATTTTGTTCTGTATTTTGATCTACCAAACGAATTGCTTAGTTCACTTTGATATGCACTACCTCTAGTCAGTAAAGATCTCCCCGTTTTCACTTTTTAAAGGCACGAGCAGTTTCCATAACCGATAGCCTTGATCTTGACAGGACCACCACCAGCAGTGAATCACAGAGAAAAAAGGTACTTGTTCACTAAGTACAGTTCAGGCTGTGATGAGAGAAATAAACCTCTGTGTTGCTTGAGGCATTAATATGTTAATAATCCTTAAAAAGGAGCAATGTTCACAAAGATTACACCAATTTGCTGCTGTATTTTAAAATTCCATTAAGCAAAACTTTCCCAAGTGATCTGTTACCGTTCTCTGTAAAGTTCTAGAATATTATACTGGCAGCAGGGTGTGTAATATGCATGAACGTCTTTAGTAAAAACCTAATCACTTACAGCCTGTAGACATTGTCCTGATATGTTATTAACTGGCATGGAACAAGAAAATAGAAGGAAGCTCTGTAATGCAATGTTAAAAAGATGGTTAACAGCTTCTATTCATACTGATTCCGCATTGAGTCACATGTCTACACTGTGTCGTTTACAGTATGGAACTATGTGTACCTGTTTTTCCAAAATGTGTTTTTCCTATACATGATTCAAGCCATAAAAGCTTTGATTATTAGGCAAAGTTGTATAAACAGGATTTTAGATGTTTAAACCCCCATTATCTTAAAAGCATTGTTATTTCATTGCTCTGTCTGTGCTTAATTGCTTTTTGTATACATTTACATTTAGCCATTTATTCATCTGGCATACGCTTTTGTCTAGTGAGACTTTACAAAAGTTTAAACAGCTTAATGTGTAATAATGCACAGTAGGGATATAATTGAATAAGAATACATTATAGAAAATGAACAGATAATGTATTTTAAGCAGATACATATACAGATTTAAAAAAAAATTATATTATTAGAAATCTTGTCCAAAAGGTTCAAAAGGCATCTGGTTGAAACTGGATGTGTGTATTGGGGGACTCAACAAACAACAACAAAGAAGGTTTTTACTTATTTATTTTACAGGCGCAATCAGTTAAATATGAAGCTCGCAGGACATACATGACCACGTTCATTAGGCTACCATGAATGTGTAACATTCATTAATTCATCCTCAGTCAGGGTCATTGGGATTTAAATTAGGCCTCTAGTTTATTTCTATTTTAGAAAATAGAACCAGTTAAATTTGTTTGAAAATATTGCAGGCAGGTGTGAACAAAAATAAGTGCATGAGTGGGATTAAAAAACAGTTCCACGCATCTGTACTTCACACCAGTTTTGAACTTGAGTGATGTAGCTGATTTTGAGGAACTGTCAGAGCCAGAATTTATACACCATGCTGACAGTGCTATTTCTGGGTATTTTCCACAGGATTCTTCAGTGTTTCGAAAGAAATAGTGTTAGGGTTCATATAAAAGCAAAACAAAAAAAACAAAAACAAAAGGAAAAGGAAAACCTATTCCAGTTTAGGCCATGCACACTTATATTTGGAGCACTAAAGATATACAGTTATAGATAGTGGCATTGTCGTACACCCATAATACACAGTACTTAAAGAATCTATAAAGATTTATGACCTATAAACTAGAGGCTAACTCTGTACTGATGCAAAAGTGGTCTAGCAGTTTTTATAGACAGACTTAAAACCTAAGTGAGGACCTAAGTAAGTGTGTAAGGAATAAATGCCAGTGCAGAGAAACAAATGGAAGAAAATACTGCACAAGTCATGTTATCAAATATTCAAGCTGTATTTTCACTGCAGTAAAATAAGAAGAAAGACATGATTTTCCATTATATCTGTGGTTATGACATGACTGCCTGATTATGACAATACTCAAGTTATGTTATATTGATTTTTTTTTTTTTTTTTTTTTTACTTTGTGAAGGCTCTTCTTATGACCAAAATTAGAAGTTGGAATCATACCACCTAGACTTACTTTCAATGTAGAGTATGATGAACATTTATGAATAAAAATCCTAAAATGCTGTTTTATAACAGTATCATGCCATAATTGAACAGCTGTGCTACCATTCTCCAGTTACATCCGTCATGTAAATATTATGTTTAATAGAATTCTCATGTCTTAATTACACCACTCTTTGAATTTGTGCAGTTGTGACAGATTTCCTATGCTGAGAGGCTCAAAGAGGGTCTATAATCCAAATCTAAATATTATATTCAAACTAAACCATTAGCAAGCATCCACAAATTCACAGCAGGTCAGCAGGCATGAAGTGCAAACATGCTAGAAGTGCGAGATATTAGTAGGCTAATGTAACAGCAAATCAAAATGGCAGAGAGCAAAACAAAAAAGTTTTTTTTGTTGTTTGGTTAGAATTTAGAATGTCTAGAAGAGTATTTTTAAAACAGTTAAAGCAATCAAGAGGAAAGCCCAGGATACAAATTACTGGAGAATGCGGAGTACACTGAAGAGACTGAAAAGCAATACTTAGATGGCTTTACTTTGTCTGGACAAGCTGTGACTGGCATGACATTTTCTTGAGGTATTTAACGAACAGTATGCACACTTTTTACGAACAGTATGCACAATTATTATGCCTAAGCTAGCTAAGTCTACATTTACATTTATTAATTTAACAGACGCTTTTATTCAAAGCGACTTACAAATGAGGAAATACAAGCAAAGCTAGCTAGGTTGCTATCTCTAACAGTATGTGATATGTTTTTTAGACTAATAGCACTCTTAGTCCATGACCTAGTAAACCAGTATCCAGATATATTTATTGATAAAGACTTCAAAGCACTTGTAAATCGCTCTGGATAAGAAAGTCTGCCGAATGCCATAAATATAACTACTTTAAATGTATATGATGTATTAACAGACCATCACATTTAAATGACTGGTAAATGTTTGGTTACACGTCATGTTAACATTAGCTGCCTACCTAGTCTGTAACTAACATTACTATCAAGAATTTACCCGATGACCATGTGGATGATGACATGAAATAATCATGTTCCATATATCTTTATAAACTGAGTCAAGAGTTTAACCTGGTCAAGCAATCCGTTCCATGTTTCCTTAGGTGTATGAGTTTATGGGGAGAAGCTTTCCAAATGGAGAGTGTGGAGTGGAATGTTCTCTGAGTTGCACGTGGCTGCTTTAATGCTGATAGCTATTCATTTTTTTGGCTTTTAATAGTTAAGATGATTACCATGCACAATAATGCTTCTTTTCACATGGGGATCATCAAAATATCCGCAAATGGCAAAATGTCATGTCCTTTCACAGCTCACACGTGTACACCACACAAACCGCAATCCTGTTCTAAACAGTGTTGTGACTCAGCAAGTAAATGGAGGGCTCTATCACTTTTACTTAGTTTGGTTTACTTGTGTGGGAGTGTAATTATCCTGTTTAAGTCTTTGTGGTTACAGCAAGCCAATGCGTTATTAGAATCAGGCTTGAAAAAGTGGACCAGACCCAAAGACTATGTGTGTTGTCTGTGTGTGTGTGTGTGTTTGTGCTCTTCCCTGCTGTCATTCATTCTAAGTGAACATGAAGGCTGGAGCTAAAGAACACAATGGGAGCTGATGAGCAAAAGCTTATTGCTGTCTTCATCTTGAATAGCCACATACACACACACACACACACACACACATACACACAAACACACACTCACAGAGAGAGAGAGCTTTTGGGTCTGGTCCATATTTTCAAACACATGCTCTTTTCACTCTCTGTCTCCATCTCTTACACACACACACACACACACACACACACACACACACACACTCCTCTCTCCATTACAGTCTTTTCACACTACTGCAATGCTGCAGCTTTAAATCTCCTACAGGTCGTCACTTGTTGTGCCAGAGTGAGAGCTCCTGAGACCCCAAGTCCCACACTGGAGAGAAAACAGGGTGACTGCAGCAGCAGAAATATAACAATAGAGGACTGGACAAACGAGGCACAGCGAGAGAGGCAGACAGAGATGGATGACGCTGGGTCTGTTGAGATGAGCCTCATAAAAAAGAACAGAAAAAGGAGGGAAAAGGAGAAACCGGATGAAAGGAAAGAAAATAAACGACAGGCATTTTATTAAGGTGGGAAGGAAGGAAAGAAGAGAGGCAGGTGTGGCAGAGTCGGCGGAGATGGAGGGACGGCTATTAATGTGTGAGATGAAGGGAGTGGAAGTGGAGGAGACAACGAGAGAATGATGGATGAGGAGGAAAGTGAGAGGGGAGGAGAAGCTCACGCAAAGCGAACGTGTGCAAGACACGAAAAAGAGGAGGGACAGGAAAAGTGTGAGCAATGCAGGGAGAGAGCTAACAGAGTGAAAGATGGAAAGAGAGAGAGAGAGAGACTAGGTGGTGAACACACACTGGCAGGCTGTCATAACAGTTAGACTTCAGCAGATCAGACAGGGCAAAGTGCAAAGTCAAGAAAAGGCACTCATACTAATACTATTAATAATACTATTACTAATAATTATAATAATTATAATATAATTATATAATTATAATAATGATGGACGTTATAATAATATGAATCAATATAATTGCTGTTATTATTATTTTTCCTATTGTTAAGAATTTTACCCAAGCATTTTTATTTTCAATCCTTTTCTGATTGCCCTCTTGGCCATAAATTTAATATGACTGAATTACATGATTAATATATAACCAAAGTAGGTCTTAAATATGCAGTGAATGTGCACCTGTCAGCTTGCAAAGTGTTTAAACATTATTATTATTATTATTAATAATGATATTATTAATAATAATAACATCATCCCTCCATACATCCATTCATTTTCTTTACCCTTTTCCTACACAGGGTCATGGGTAGCCTGGAGCCTATCCCAGGGAACTTGGAGTACGAGGTGGGGGACACCCTGTATGGGGAGCCAGCCCATCACAGGGCACAATCACACACAAATTCACACGCTACTTACAATTTGGAAATGCCAAACAGCCTAAAACGCACGTCTTTGGACTGTGGGAGGAAACCCGAAGAACATGCAAACTCACAGGGCAAAGGCAGGATTCGAACCCCTAACCATGGAGGTGCGAAGCAAACATGCTAACCACTAATTATTAATAAATTCTTCTTCTTCTTATTATTATTATTAAATTCATTAATTCATTTTGGTCAGGATTGTGGTGGATCCAGATCTCAGGATTATTGGACATGAATACACCCTGTATGGGACACCAGACCATCACGGGGCACCATGCACAATTAACACACTCTTTCACACCTAGGGGCAATTTAGAGCAACCAATCCACCCACTGACATGCTTTTGGAAGGCTGAATGAGCACAAATTCCCACAGCCACATTCCAAATTCCAAACACACACATGCACGCACACACACGCACACACGTCATGCATCGTGCGTGATCACACCAAAAAGCTTATTGAACAGACCTGAACTGAGAGAGAGAGAGAGAGAGAGAGAGAGAGAGAGAGAGAGAGACAGCACAGACACATTTTTTCCCCCTATTTGGCCTGCAGTGCCCCATGATTGTTCTGAAATCCTTTCCACACTGACTGACTCTCTCTCATCCTATCATTGTCAACACAGCCTGCAGGAAAAACAGAAATATACATATAGGTGCCATCTATTCATAAGACTAATATGTAATTAACACTGCATACTGTGTTTCTAGGTTTGCACTCAGTTTTGCTCTGATGAGAGCTGTCATGTGCAGTGACAGGGTCCAATTAAAATCAGGACACGTATCATTGCCCTGTTGAAGGTCTGTGACAGAATCATCTGTTCATCTTTTCAATCTTCATTCTGTATAACTATGGATAATACACACATCTTGTGCCTCTTATTATGGTGTGACACACACACACACACACACACACACACACACACACACACACACACACACACACACACACACACACACACACACTTACCGAATTATGCTGTGGTGCTGACAGGTTAGTTTGGGTCTGCTATAAGGCTGGTACTGAATTATAGATCATACAAAGTCATCCATTATTAAGAGGAATGTTAGAAAGCAAAGTGCAGTGTACAGAAGCAAAAAGTACTCGAGGCTAAGAGTGAGAGTGAGAAATACCACAGGGTGTGTATGTGTGTGTGTGTGTGTGTGTGTGTGTGTGTGTGTGTGTTTGTGTGTGTGGGTGAATATGTGTACAATGAACGTGACAGTGACAGTAAATGGTGAAGGAGAAAGAGAGTATCAAATATATACAGTGGTTAATTTACCATTATAAAATATGCAATGCTGTAATAAAACATCAGCCACTATATTCTCATAATTTTACCAGCATGCACTACATATTCATACATTTTGATTCACAATCCCACTTCGATTGGCATCTTAGCCTTTGAATTAAATATTAAAGGCTTCAGAATGTGATTAATGAAAGTAGATCTCGAACATGGAGCGAATATGAAGCCGGATAATAGAAGCCAGGAACCTGAATACACACATACTGCATACACATATGGACAGAACTAATAAAAATAATTAAACAATAAAACATGGTGGGAAGCATGTGCGTTTATGTAATGACCAGAGCAAGATTCATTTCATCTATGTGCTGCTTTCTGAGATTAATTCTAATGAAATCAGCAGAGAGAACAGCAGACTGACCATTGACCACTTCGACAAGAAATCTGTCCCATGATGAGCTTCCCCAGAGTCCCTAAATTTAATTCAGATGTTCAATTCAATCCAGTTGAATTGAATTTCATATGTATAATGCTTCCAACAACAGACATCGTCACAAAGCTGCATTATAGAAACAGGTGACTGTGGTAAGGAAAACCTCCCTAAGATGACATGAGGAAGAAAGGTTGAGAAGAAAGGGGACCCATCCTTATCTTGGGGTATGTCTCGACCAGCTTCCTAGTTCAGTAGTCAGGGCACTTATCAGGGAGTCGGCCATATCAATCGTTCATTCCCCCAAAAAAATTCCCAAAATGCACCCCAAAAATCCAGGTTGCATCAACGCTCACTATGTTCCCTTAGTGGAAATGACATCATGTTTTCTGAAGCCTCCCAGCTTGAAATAAAAATGGCGGACGAACTCTTAACCAACTTCGTCTATAAATGCAAGTAGCTTGTTATTGTAGCTCTCAAACGATTATTTATATTAGCGCTTTTTAAACTTAATTTAACATTCTATGTACGGTTTGTTTGAGTCTAACGACTTTTAAGTGTTTAATGATTTTTAAAAAAAAATCCACTATCTAGTGTACGATCCTGCTTGAAGTACCATGATGGAAACACATGTGATTGAGCTACCAAATTTATATGACATATAAAACTTCAATATATTTACGTTTTGAATTTTTGATGACGTTTAATTACAACACGAGTATGCAGCCGGAAATTGAGTTATCAGTGTCCCAATGTGTAGTGAGCCAGGGTCCTTACCAGTGCCAAAACTCATATACATGACATACTGATTCACAACTTAGGGAGCTAGGAAGCTGATCGAGACATAGCCTTGGTGTCACTGGATAGTGGAATTATAAATCATTACATCAGAAGAAGAGTAAAGGCAAAAATGTTCAGTATGAGCAGAGTCCTGGGATGAGCACAGGATAGACTTTATGATTACAGCAGCAGTATGACTACAGTATCCAGCTGAGATTATCTACTGAAACAAAAGGTGCATCTTGGTATAATCCTGGACTTCACACACCCAGCAAGTTCATATAAAATTTGTAAAATAATTCCAACTCCCAAAACTCTTGATGATGGCAAGAAATGAATTAGCTCACCAGCCACTGAGGCTGCTTGTTGTCCCAGTTCACCTTACATTGATAAAAATACAATGACCCATTTGATTCTATTCATTATTCATTTAGTCAATGTTGTTGGAACAAACATACAATCGAAGCATGTGTATGAGTGCATGCAAATTTCAACCCTGCTTAGCTCATTTTAATTCACGAAAGAGGATATTCAGTCTGTTTTATCTCTCCTCCCATCATTTCTTTTAACAATGAGCATCTTGACAGAACATTAGCTTGTTAGCCGAGTCATTTTCAAGTCACTCTTGACATATCTTGACACTCTTGATACACTGATTTTTCTTCAAAGCATGTTTTTTGCTCCACTTTTTCCTCATCATTTTCCACATTTGACTTTTGAATTTCTCTTCACACAAACAATATGTCATAGAATTTGGCCCAGATAAATTTTTATAAGATGAGAGCAGATAAACAGCACTGAAATCACAATTTAAATATCTACCTATGAAATAAACCAACAGGAGGATGATCAAGCTGAGTGATGAAAAATGGGTGTGCACTGGGAAATTGCTACATGCACTACATCTGCACTGTCCACTTTATTAGGACCACAAATAAACACTAATAAAAAAAATCATCTGATTTCTATCACCAAAAAGTGGCTTCTTCCTGCAGAACTGTCATAAACAGAACACTAAGCAACATCCTAAATTATCTGCCAAAGTGACTGGTAAACTAACAGCAGTGAATTTTAGCCATAATTAGTGGGTGAGCAGGTGTTCATTTCAAACCCTATTCCTGATCCAGTTAAACAAGGTCAGTAGACTGCTGGGTAAGCACCTCAGGAACTAAATAAAACTCTTCTGCATTGAGAAGCTCTGCCTTAATTATCACTGGAAAAACATGAAACAGGATTCATATTAGCAGTGACCACACCGAAAACACACAGTGACCTTTGATGTCTGCCTCTGCCCCATCACTGAAGCCAGTAACGCCACGCTGAGGCTTCTCTACCATCAAGCCAATTAGGCACGTTAAGCTTTTAACTGAGACCCAGTAGAGTGTGCTGAATGCTTAAAGAGTCATGGGGGTGTGAATGGTGGACAAATCATTATATGGACAGCAAATGTGAACAAATTGGATGCTTGGAAATTATTGTCATCTTATAGGATTTCTCTGCATACTGCCACTGTTAAATTTTTTTCTCTCTCTCTTTAAAAAGTGGATAAGTATGCATTTTAAGGCTGTAGGCGAGAATACTGCATAACTCAAAAAGCTGCTCACACACAGCTTTCTAAACACCTAGTGGGGATCATATATCACTTCATCCTCCAATTTCACCACAGCCAGCTCAATCACCAAATCAACAAATCTCCTCACTGGCTGTGAGCCAACATCCTCACTGTGGCTAATTAAGAGTTGAAAAGACTGTTTGGTTAAGCGCATTGTGGAAAGTTGCTAGTTAGACGCATTGTTGCAGTAAGACAGTGAGACAGATTGTTTGTTTCTGTTCATTTGTTCTAAAACAAAGAGTCCACATAGCAAATTAACACTTGTGTCTTTGTGTTAGTGCAGTCGAGTGAAACAGCTTTATTCAAAACTATAAGTGCAACACAATATATTAGGAGAAAGATCCTCCTCTAGGCTTAAGATCTGTTAAAAGGAAATGGGTTGCGTACCCACAATGCACCAGCTAATTAGTCAATGAATTAGCGCCTGAATTAGCAGGAGCAGATTGCATGCTGTCAGGTGGAGTGACACACACTTATGCACTCTCACACACACAATGCTCAAATCCCTGAAATGCAACCTTCTCTGCCCCTTATACATCTTGACCATTACCATATGCCATCTCCCACCAGTGTGTGTGTGTGTTTGTTGGGGAGTATTAAGTCACTGTAATTATATTTTATGTAAAATTTGCCTAATTTGCCTAGTATGGAAATTGGAATGGTCATAGCACTCACAGTGGGAGCAATGTGTATGCTTGTCTATGGTGCTTTGGAGGACAGGTTTAAGCATTCTGCAGAACCAACAATTCACACAAGCAAGCAGGAATTTGCTTGTAAGTTTGTCTCTTGTGGGCATGTAGCAACTCCTAATGTTGCTCCGTGTGGGGGTGCATTGTCCGGTTTTGAGAAACAGAAGAGAAACAGTAGTAGATGTATATATCCTCTATAGCAACATTATATTATATAAAATTTTCATCCAATGCGGCCTACTTTTTTTTTGAATGGCAGTCATCCATGGCCCCCCTGTGTCACCATAGCTTGCTTTTGTAAAAAAAACAAAAAAACAAAATCAACCCACACATGTTGGATACTTACTTTGAAGGTGACATTCAAGTTTGGATGGCTTCACTGACTCATTGCCCAAAACCTCACCACCTTCGACACACTGTGGTTTTTTGTTCACTGAAACAGCTAAACTGTACTTAATATGGTTACAGCATTAATTACGGCATTAATATGGCATTTTGCTGCCTTTGAAGTAGAAGGAGTTTCTGAATCGACGACATGCTTACTTTTTAAAAAAGGATGCATTTTTCCAGACATTGAATTGTGTTCAGACTAGCTCTTAGCGCATACGTAAGAGAAATGCTGCGTAAAGACACCTGGATTAAGGTCTACGATTGGACAGCTAATAAATGGCCATTTACGTAAACCTGGAGATATTAACATGAATCGATGATAGAGGTTACTATTGCCCTAAACATTGCAAATATAAGGTTCTAATTGGTACTTTGTACCCATGACAGAAACGATCTCGTGACCCAGAAGACAATGATCTACGTCCCATTTTTGGGCCATGACCTGGTGTTGAGAAACGGTGCACTATAGCTGATTGGTTAAACATAAATTAATAAACAAGGTATAAATCAGCGTCACAACTGGTTGACAATCGGTTTGACAGACTAACAAAGCAAACTAACTGTATATACACTCACCACAGGCACGGACAAGCTTTGTTACTTCCTTCAAAGCTTTCATTTTTTACATAGTATCTCTATACATGTAAGCACTTTGTGCTGCACATTAAACAGTATATGAAAGATACTATACAAATAAAGGTTGTTGTTGTTATTATTATTATAGGTAGGATAGAAAAGTAGTATGTCTACTAGAATGAAATTTGCACTTCACTAACAAGGGAGAAAGAAACAGACATGCCGCAGGATAAATGGGATCGCTTTTTAAAAAAAAAAATTTTTTTTGATTAAAATGCAAGCATAACTGTCATATGACTGCATGATTAAACCACTTAGAAATGTTTTCTCTGTGAAGAGAGATAGAAAGAGGAAGACAGTCGAGTACTCACATTGCCATGCTGATGCAATATCGTATGCTGTATCTATGCTCTCTACTTTAATTATTCAACTTCCCACTTAACTGTTCAAGCCCACCTAACTTAATCACTCGCGATCAAGCAGCTTCCCCTCTGGCTACACACACTGTACACTGGCATAATCAAAGCTGGGAAGAGGGCCGAGAGAGATAGAAGATGAGAAAGAGAGTGAGGAGCCGGAGCAGATGTGGTCGTGTTCTCGCAGCAGCTGTTGCAGTGTGTTACGTGTTGAGGGGCAGACTGTGTTCAACATGTCCGAGTGAATAGATGAGTGGCCTTCTCTCTCACTTCTCCATTTCCATCTCTTTCATTTCAAGTTTCCTTTTTCTGCCCCCCAATCTTTCTCTCTGTTCCTTTCACTCACTCCTGCCCGTCGACTTTTATGTTCTTGTACCATTCCTCTTTCTCGGTCATCTTTGTCTCCACCATTTGTGACATAGAGTGGTGCTTGAAAGCTTGATCTGCATAAATATGATCTAAAACATCATCAAATTTTCCACACATGTCCTAAAAGTAGACAAAGAGAAGGCAATTAACCAAATGAGACAAAAATATTATACTTGGTCATTTATTTATTGACGAAAATGATCCAATATTACATATCTGTGAGTGGCAAAAGTATGTGAACCCCTAGGATTAGTAGTTAATTTGAAGGTGAAGTTAGAGTCATGTGTTTTAAATTAATGGGATGACGATCAGATGTGAGTGAGCGCCCTGTTTTATTTAAAGAACAGGGATCTATCAAAGTCTGATCTTCACAACACATGCTTGTGGAAGCTCATCAGGCTGGAAAAGATTACAAAGTCATCTCTTAAAGAGTTTGGACTCCATCAATCCACAGTCAGACAGTGTACAAATGGAGGAAATTTAAGAACATTGTCTCCCTCCCCAGGAGTGGTCAACCAACAAAGATTGACCAAGAGCATATTGCAAGAGCAATACGTGCAATAGTCCGCGAGGTCTATTACCACTGACTAATGGTCATGGTCATGAGTCCACCATTAGGAGAAAACTGAACAACAATGGTGTGCATGGCAGAGTTGCAAAGAGAAAGCCACTGCTCTCTAAAAAGGAACACTGCTGACCGTCTGCAGTTCACTGGACAAGCCAGAAGCCTATTGGAAAAATGTTTTGTGGATGGATGAGACCAAAATAAAAATATTTTTGGTTTAAATGAGAAGCATTATGTTTGGAGAAAGGAAAACACTGCATTCCATCATAAGAACTTTATCCCATCTGTGAAATATGATGGTGGTAGTATTACTTTATGGTTTAGGTCTGTTTTATTCCAGTGAATACTAAAGGAAAATGTCAAGACATTTGTCTTGAACTGAATCTCAAGAGAATTGCAGCAAGACAATGAACCTAAGCACACAATTCATTCTACCAAAGAATGGTTAAAGAAGAATAAACAGTGACTACATTTACATGGACAGCAGTAATGTAATTATTGACCTTATTCTGAGTAAGACAATATTGTGATTAAGGTGTTTACATGAGTCCCTTTAGAATATTCCTTTCATGTTCAGGTTTTACATGTTATAGAACATAGAGAGATTAACGGCACACGTCATTAGGTCCCCACGCCACATCGTCCAACGTTTCCTCCAGAATTTCACGTATCGACATACATTTCGTCTTCGTTATGGTACCGTATCCAGTTTTGGGTGTTTCAGCGCTTCAGTTTTTCCACATTTTGTTATGTTACAGCCTTATTCCAAAATGGATTCAATTCATTATTTTTCTCAAAATTCTACTAACAATACCCCACATTGACAACATGAAAGAAGTTTGTTTGCAATCTTTGCAAATTTATTAAAAACAAAAAAGCACATGCACATAATTATTCACAGCCGTTGCCATGACACTCAAAATTGAGCTCAGGTGCATCCTGTTTCTACTGATAATTCTTGAGATGTTTCTACAACTTGATTGGAGTCCAACTGTGGTAAATTCAGTTGATTGGACATGATTTGGAAAGGCACACATCAAAAACCCGATGGTCACTCTGACAGAGCTCCAGCGTGTCTCTGTGGAGAGAGCAGAACCTTCCAGAACAACAACCATCTCTGCAGCACTCCACCAGTCAGGCCTGTATGGTAGAGTGGCCAGACGGAAGCCACTCCTCAGTAAAAGGCACATGACAGCCTGCCTGGAGTTTGCCAAAAGGCACCTGAAGGACTCTCAGACCATGATGAAACAAAGACTGAACTCTTTGGCCTGAAGGGCAAGCTTCATGTCTGGAGGAAACCAGGCACCACTCATCACCTGGCAAATACCATCAATACAGTGAAGCATGGTGGTGGCAGCATCATGCTGTGGGGATGTTTTTCAGCGGCAGGAACTGGGAGTCTAGTCAGGATCGAGGGAGAGATGAATGCAGAAATGTAAAGAGACAACCTTGATGAAAACTTGCCCCAGAGTGCTCTGGACCTCAGACTGGGGCGAAGGTTCATCTTCCAACATGGCAACGACCCTAAGCACACAGCCAAGATAACAAAGGAGTGACTCTAGGACAACTCTGTGAATGTCTTTGAGTGGCCCAGCCAGAGCCCAGACTTGAACCCGATTGAACATCTCTGGAGAGATCTGAAAATGGCTGTGCACCAACGCTCCCCATCCAACCTGATGGAGCTTGAGAGGTCCTGCAAAGAAGAATCTGAGAAACTGCCCAAAAATAGCTGTGCCAAGCTTGTAGCATCATACTCAAAAAGACTTGGGGCTGTAATTGGTGCCAAAGGTGCTTCAACAAAGTATTGAGCAAAAGCTGTGAATACTTATGTACATGTGCTTTTTTTGTTTTTTATTTTTAATAAATTTGCAAAGATTTCAAACAAACTTATTTAATGTTGTCATTATGGGGTATTGTTTGTAGAATTTTGAGGAAAATAATTAATTTAATCCATTTTGGAATAAGGCTGTAACATCATAAAATGTGGAAAAAGTGAAGCGCTGTGAATACTTTCCGGATGCACTGTACTTTTTGTTTTATATGCCAATCAATATCTCCTTTATAATATCCTCCCCCTTTTTAACCTTTAATTATTGGGTTACCTGAAGTAAGAACTGAACATGTCAATCACAGGAACTCCAATCATTCATGGAGATGGGAAGGGAAGAGTGGATGAGCAAAAAGAGAACAGAAAAGAAAAAAAAAAAAACAGATGAGCAAAAAGGAGATGAGAAAAGAAGAGAAGAGGCTTCATCCGCTTTTTTTTTGGAGCTCAATCAGTAAGGAGATAGTAGGCTTGGAACAGCTGGAGTGCAGTCCGAGTATCTCCTCGGGGGACAGATTTCACAGCAAGAGACAGATATAGAAAAAGAGAATCCCTCCATTCACATCCCATTACACTCAGTTTCACACATACCGTTTAAAAGTCCGTACAGTCATACCACTCAGATGGAGGTCAAACATAGTCCTGGACTAGTGGGCAGGTTTGGCTGATTTGCCATTCATGAGCATTAGTACACTTGCCCCATCTCACACTTTGTTGGCATGACAGGAAATATCAGTGCAGCAAAAGATATTCCACCTTCAGCTACTGAGCCGTGCAAATTCTGAGACAAGTTAAATGTGATGGGATGAGAAGAGACCACAGCTGCCTCTTCTCCAACATCATCATGTCCAATTCTCACTGGTTCAAGTGGGCGTCAAACACAAATGTCACACTTAACGTCTAAGCACACTTTAAAACTACATACTCAATGCACCAGCCATTGGAGGAAAAGTTGCTCATGAACTCTGTCAGTTCTTGTACATTATAGTTTCTATAGTAACAGCTCATTCACACGGCGGGCGTTCTGTATAATCAAAATCTAATAATAAACTTTTTTTTTTTTTTTTTTTTTTTAAATGTGTTGCTATTTAAAAATGAAATCTGTATAATCATTGACATTGTTCGGATTTGTTTAGTTATCATTTATGGAAGGAGCCCCAGTACTTTGTACTAGGCAGTACATTTTCTGTCAGAAGGTCTTCAGGAGTTTGTGACTTCCAGTTTCTTTGCATGTTTGTCTTATTAACTTCAAGACAAAGAAACTAGATACCTGCTATAAAGTAAGTGATAATAGGAACTCACTTGTATTGTAGATGTTCCACAACATTAAATGTAACTGTGAATGGCAAAAACAAAAATCGTTAATAAATTAAAAATGTAATCATTGCCAAGTTGCTGTCTTATGTGATGAATAAAACACTTCAGAACATGCTGTTACTGGAAAAGAATCCACTTTGTGTCAGGCTGCATCACAACAGCACACATCTTTGTGTTTTATTCCTTTTCTATAACAGAGACAAAGTTTTAGAAAGCTAGAAACAAGCGTTTGGGGTGTTACACATCCGTCAGAGTCAGACACGCCATTAATCTTTTCATCCAGTTCAGGATGCTTGGGAAAGAGGGAATAGGTAATGAACAAGGAGGTCAAGAACCTAAAAAAGACAACAGGATAAAGAGAAAAAAGACAATGGATGAAAAACACAAGGGAACAAAGAAGGATGAAGCACAACAAACAGAAAAGAGAAAATAAAAGATCAGTACTGTGTGTGTATGTGTGTGTGTGTGTGTGTGCGTGTAACGTGTGGTATTCACTTTAAACTATCTCACCGTACTTATTAATGTCATCCGTCTATCTCTCCCCCGCTTTTTCTTCTTCCTTTCCAGCCTCTCCCCCTCTCCGCTGGCTTTTTCTATCAGAGTCAAGAGACCCTGGCTTATCAATTCTGCTATAGGTTGCTATGGAAACTGTCCGGATGGTCTGGATTTGGAGAAGCTCTTCGTTCACGTCTTAATATCTCACACAATCTTGTCGAAGCAACACACACACACACACACACACACACACACACACACACACACATAGCTAAAACCTGCATATGTCCTTTTCCAAGCATGCTATTGTCCTGAATGTCAATTCACTTTGCAAAGAGTGTGTGTGTGCGTGTGTGTGTGTGTTTGTGTGTGTGTGAGAGAGAGAGTGAGTCTTTCTATACGGATGCATATGTGTGTATGTATGTGTTATATTCACATTGTATGACTATTTAGTATATTTTATGTTTTACTGACTACATGGCTCAGTGCACATTTAAAAGGCAGCTGTGAATTTTATTTTTAGCAACCAATGCCACACATTCCCTATCGCTCACTTTCGTCTACGTAATGCTTTTTCGTCTATTTTCTCTCTCTCTCTCTCTTACACACACACTCACACACACACACACACACACTTGTCTTACTGTCCTTGTGAGGACCTTTCATTTACATATTATCATGCATACATAATAACCGGCACTTTTTTATTTATTTATTTATTTATTAACGCTGGAGTTTTTGTATAAAATCATTTTTCCTCATGGGGACCAGCCAAATGTCTCCACAAGGTCAAAAGTATCAAATATTCCTATCCTTGTGGGGACATCTAGTCCCCACAAAGATACATAACACACACACACACACACACACACACACACACACACACACACACACACGGATCAATCACTGAACAGCATGTGCAGGAAGAAATTAGCTCCCCACAGACGACACTACATCCGTCTCACTGTAATTCAAGGAGGGGTTTAACCAAAAACAAATAAAAAAAAGGCAAAAAAACATCCGTGTGACTAACAGAGGAAAGAAGTGAAAGAAAAGTAAAGAGAAAGAGAGGAAAGTGAAGACAAAAGGAGGACCCAAATTTCTCCTTGCTTTATTAGCAGTGGAGCTGCCGTGATATCCGGTGTGCCTGATGACCTGATGGTCAAGACACTGTTTTAATCATCAGCCAGACAGGCAGGAACAAGGTGAGGCCCGAGTCTTAATCACCCCCACTGCCACGGCAACCGCCACCAAGGCAACAAGTGATGCTGAGCAGAGAGAGGAAAAAGGGTAGCAACAATTTGCTCTATAACCACATACTCTTCAGGATGGGATGCATTGTGAGGAACATGAGTAATGTATGTTTGCTGTGGGAAACACAGAACACTTAGATTTAACTCAGCACAAAAACATAAACATGCTTTATTTAACGAGAGGCTAAGGCACAGCAGAGACCATTATGGCTATAAACTATAATTGTGTGTGTGTGTGTGTGTGTGTGTGTGTGTGTGTGTGTGTGTGTGTGTGTGTGTGTGTGTGGTGAGTTGGTTGCTTTGAGTATGCATCTCTGTTTTCTTTAATTGGCTTTGTGAGCATGTGTGTTTGAATGCTTATTAGATATGTGTGTGGTATATGTGTATCTATCTATTTGTGTGTATATACACAGTCATGTGAAAAAATAAGTACACCCCATGGAAACGGTTGGCTTTTTTGACATATTTGGACAAGCAAACATTGGATCCTCTTTGAAACCATGCCTATTAATAAAGGTGATGTACTCCATCAAATGATACACAACAATGGGCACTGTTTCAAAGATGATCAAATGTGTCAAAAAAGCCAACAATTTCCATGGGGTGTACTTCTTTTTTTCACATGACTGTACATCCAAGTAAGTCCATTCCAGATGATCCACAGGAGAACCTGTATCACATAACAATTGAAAAAAGCACAGGTACTTCTGAAGGCCAGCATGGTTGAGTTTAGGACAGTGATTTTCCACTGCATGCTGACCTGTGCTTTATCATTCAGTTTGAGCTGGCATTCGATTCCTGTCTTTCTGCCCGTCCATCTGTCTGTCTCCGTCTGGCATTACATGTGGCATTCTTCCCAGACAGTCATATCCATGAATACATACACACACATGAATACACACTGTTCTTTTTCCTCCTCAAAATCCCTGCTTTGTGCAATGCCAAAGGCAACAATGTATGGCACTGGAGACAGAAGGTTGTAGGATGTGTGCAGTCAGTTCTTATAAATTTCTTATGAATTGTCAATATTGAACAGTAGCCGAGGCCTCACTCGCTGAACTTCGACTCTGCTAGAGGCGCCTATTCTATGTATTCAAACATTGCGCATCCATATAAACAATGTGTGTAAACATACACATGTGTATGTTAAAGTGAAGCTCACACTACCGTGGTTCCACACGCTCTCAAGGAGACAAGAGCAGCTTTGGAGACACACTCCACCCCCTCCCCCCCCCGCCCCATCTCCCTCTCGCTCTTTTTTTTTAGCAGACCTTTCCATTTTTGCTAATGAAGCACAAATCTTGGAGCGATAGCCCTGGGCAGCACTGTAGTTAAAGTGAGATATGGAAAAGCTTATTTCTAACCGTGCTCACCCAATAAAGCTATCACACCCACCGCTGACTTGCATGAATGTACACTGTGCCCATATTTCAGTCATATAAAGCTAAAGTGGAAAATATTATTTAGTGTTTACGGGCCCCAAAATGCTCTTCTAGGACATGGCTTCTTTCAGTAGCTCAACTGACAGTGCTGAACAACCAAAATAGAAAGCTCATTATTCAATCACATGCTCGGTTTATGGTTCAATTGGGCTTCTAATCCTGCATTCATGCTAACTTGCTGATTTTGCTCCAGATAAGTGGGAACAAATGTTAATATTGTCACTTGTGGACTTGGCTTACCCAGTTCCAATAAGAAATGGTAGCCAAATTGCATACAAACTATTTGATAATTTATATACAATACTTTCACCTTGGTTTACATACATTTCAGCATTTTATTAAAACCAATAATAGAAGGACACAACAGCTGGAACTAACCTCAGATTGGAACTAAAGCCATACAAATTGGAGGGGGACATTGGGCAATCCACTCCATATTATTGAGGATTTTACTAAAGGTAGTCATTTGGATTTATCTTTTTTGTTTTGAGAAAATCTCAATATAAATGTTTTTTACAAGATTTTATATAAATGGCAAAAAATGTCTTTAGACCAATGCCATGTTGGATTCCTTAATGAAATTGGACCATATATATTATATATATATATATTACCCATTTTTTTATTTTGCCATAGCAAACTGAATAATTAGTTATTCATTTCATATACTTCTACATGATAGTAACTTTTATTTTGGGAAATGTTTTATCTTTTTGTGGCACCAACAAAAATCAATCCAATTGTTCTTTAGGATGCAGGGTAAGTTAAGGTGTGCTGCTGGACGTCCTTTTCAAGGATTCTTGAAAATGAGGTGTTAGCTAGAGACTAAGCAAACAAAGTTGTTAGAAAATTGGTTGCCAAAACACAAAACACACCGTGAGGAAGATTGGTTGAGTTATGACCTAAGATTTATTAGATATACACTGGCAGTTAATGTACTACATGTTAAAGGGATATTCCACCAAAAGATGACAGAACAGGGGCAACATCTCGGAGAACCAAAAGTCGAACATATTTATCTTTTTTTACAACACTCACAACAGTGAACTTGAAGATCCTGCAGAGATGGTAAGCATATTCTAGTTCCCCTAAAGCGCTTTTCCAAAAGAGACTTCAAAAGAGAATACAAACCAGTCATACATTTTAAAAACAGCCTTAATAGTTAGCCAGCTAGTCTGGGAGTTGGCGGTAGACCAACTTTGGGATGTGATGTTCAACTTGGGTGTGATGGTATGATGGGTGTCCACATAGTTTTGGCCATATAGTGTATGAATTGCCAGATACCATCTAGTTAAGGATGTTTAGTGTGTATAGTTCAGACTTTGTTTTGTAAAGTGTAAATTACACTCTGAAATCTGTAAACTTACTTGTTGTGTGATGCATTTGTTAGGCTGTGAATAACTTAACTTAAGCCGAATTATCTCTGTCCAAATGGGTACCAATGTTCTTCACAGATTTATTCCTCTAGCTTTCTGTAGTAAATGTTCTAGTTTACCAGTGTAAAATCTTCTAGCTACCTAGTGTTAAATGTTCACCTTTTAGCTGTGTAAAATGCTCTAGTTTTCCAGTGTTAAATGATCTAGTTTGTCTGCTGTAAATTTTATAGTTGTCAGTGTAAAATGTTCTAGTTTCCTAGTTTTTAAATGTTTTATTTTGCACTGATAAATGGTCTAGTTTTGCAGTGTTAAATAGTCTAGTATAGCAATGTTATATGTTCTAGTTATCCAGTGCTGAATGGTCTAGTTTGCCCGTTGCAAATGTTCTAGTTTTCCAATATCAAATGGTCTAGTTTTCCAGTGTTAACCCAATTTGCCTGTTGTAAAATATCCATATATAAAATGGATATTTTACTTTGGCATAACAGTACTTTGTTACTTCCCACCTCTGATAGCAGCATACTGATTTTTCTTGGCTTGTTGTTGGTGGGTAAGGCCAGAGTAAGCACAACCAACTGCTATTTTCCTCCAAGGGAACTGATAACGCATCTTTGGCTACTGCAGCTCATGAAGCCTCTTTTATTGTCTCAGTTCCTCCTCACTATATTCAAGCTTATTCATACACAGCTCAAAGTCCCTGCTTATGAGCACATCACAAAAGGTTTTGTCATCAGTTTCTTCAAAAGGTATGAAATCGATCCTCTATTTATGTTCCATACACAACAATTAAGCTATGTTTCCTCATGACATAATTGGGTTGAGATTCAGCAGTAAATGCAGTGAAAGCATCACTGACAGCATTAAGCAAGTCAAACATTATTTTGGGCGAAACAAAACACTCAGTAGTTTCTATAGTCGACTTACATCAAAGCAGGGCTTTCCAACATGGCACGCGTTTTTGGTGTTTAAAAGTGGTTGTGTGATGTTATCAGTGCAGGGGTTTTCACCTTCACTGATGGAGATCTATTGCATTGCAGTTTCATAGCATTTAATATAGGACAAAAAAAAAAATCATGACAATAAGATGATAAGCTGATGTAGGTGCAGACTAAGAGTGTCCATTTGGGTGTTAAACACGATTAAAAAGAACACATAGCGTGGTGTCCAAATTCAGTCTTGGTAATAGCACTCCACAAATTAGTGTTTCTGCTCCAACATACCATTAACTCAGCACAAGATTCATTAGTTTAATTCAGTGGTCAGGAGGGAAAAACAGGGACACTGCTGCTTTACAATATCCAGAAACGGTTTCTGCTCTAATAATACTTTTAGAGAAACAGAGATAATATTAGACTTATCAAGTATGAGGTAGCAGCAGCAAACTGACTCAAAACATAAGAGTGGTCAGAAACTGATCTCTGACCCATAACTGGCAGCCTATGACTACCATGTAAACTCTATATGGTAGATCCTTGCTCTGATCTTGAGTCTATTAACTATAACCCATCAAAGGGTAGCAGGAGTTGATTCATTGATTGCTCAAATGATTGAATATTCTGAATAAGAGACAGGAGACTCACCTAGCACTCCCAGTCTGTAGTTCATGGTGACCACAATGACATTGCCGTAAGCTGCCAGCACGCTTGCGTCAAACATGTTTCCAGTTCCTTCCATGTATGAGCCGCCATGAATGAATAGCATGACAGGTTTCTTCCTGCGGTCACGAATATCTGAGAACAAATTATTCAAAACACAGGAAAGTGCAAGTGAGTTGAAGCTAAGGATGTGGTAAAAGCACTGGGTCACCAACAGGTACTTTGGATGAAGGTACTGAATATAATCATGCTCGCTGGAGTCTCTCTGGGAATGAACTATGCTTAATTCTGTAGGTTTTACAGAAACCAGAGACAAGGCCTGTTTTTGATGATGGAAAATATAGATCTGCTAATGGATTATGATTCAAAAGAACAGAACTGTGCCTTTTGTGTTCTTTTGCTTGGTCAAAACATTTATTTATTTATTTATTTAGTCTCTTCCAAATCTAATTTTTAAACAAAATAATAATAATAATAATAATAATAATAATAATAATAATAATAATAATAATTTCCCTACCCCTTGGTTGTTCTCTGTGACTTCCTACAGTCCATATACAATCAAAAGCTGTTTCATTTATTCTATATTAATATAAAATAAAATACACCATCTCTCATTCTCATTTAAACAGATATAATCGGACAAAACATGCAATTAACATGAAAAATATGAAGGACAGTTTAAATCCAAGGCCTGCTAGAGAACCAATGTTCAATTGTATCCTCTCTCAATAACAAGCTACACTGGATAAAAGTGTTGCTCAATGACGAAATGTAATATGAGAGGTAACTACTCAGTGTTGCATGAGTAATTGTTTCAGCTCTTTGCTCCAATATAAGAAATATTCTGTAAATGACTACTGTGATATTTCAATAGTTTTCTGTAAGGATGTACCAAGTGCTCTTGAAAGACCCAGATATCAGTAAGGCCAAAGCATTAAACAAACATACACCCACACACACTCAACCTCTGTGCACGAAACGTAGCCTCTGAAACACCAATTTACACCCACACACACATCAGAGATATGCACTTTCACCCCTATACACGAACATGTATAATACAGACATGGGCATCTATGATTGAAGCTTGCTATGGTAACTGACTTAACTTGATTGCCCATTCCTTCCCTTCCCATAGCAGCCATTCAATCAACTAGCTAACCGTACTGGATGGCAGTGTGCCATCACTCAGACACACATGTACACACACATGATTACATATGAGCCATGACCACATGGACACTGCGTTTAACTGTGACATGAGTCGAGTGATTGATAGCCTCTACACCCTATACCTCCCCTCTCTCACTCCTTCATCTTACCCACTCCCTCTTGATCTCAACCACTTCATTATTTTAAATTTGAAACTTTAAACAGCCTTTCTTCCACCTCTTATCCCATCACTGTTTCTCTCCACTTCATTCAAAATCCTCTCTGTCCCCCTCTCCTCTTCAACAGATCCATTTAAAGCCTCAATCTTCCCTTGTAAAAACTCCACAAACATCACAGTCTTTTTTGATGACCCGATGTAGCCTTGTTTCTGAATTTACACACTGCACACATGATAGTGTAAAATGGGAAGACAGAGAAGAGTGAAACAGGAAAGAAAAGGAAAGCGAGAGGGAGGACTTGAGAGAAGGTCAGATAGAGGTTGTAAGGTAGGGAGAGCTAGAGGAAGATGATAGGTAGAGCTAGTGGGAAAGAGGTATGGAGAACATGATGACCAGAAAGAAAGGGGAAAAAAAGGCCAGAAGGAGTGAGAGGACCAGCAGGTATTAAAATCCACCTCAGGTGGATTTTCACTTATCATATCATAAATACAGATGCATGTGGCTAAATTACTTTGACAACACACTTTATTAGGAACACCTGTACACATGCACATTTATACAGTTACAGTTGTGCTCATAAATTTACATACCCCTTGCAGAATTTGCAAAATGTTAATAATTAAAAAAAAAGAGGGTCATTAAAATTGCATTTTGTTTTGAATTGCCCTGAATAAGCTATTTCACATAATATATGTTTACATATAGTCCACAAGATGCAATAATAACTGAATTTACACAAATGAAACAGTTCAAAAAGTTTACATATGCTTGATTCTTAATATTGTGTGCTATTACCTTGATGATCAATGACTGTTCAATTTGTTTTGTGATAGTTGTTCATGAGTCTCTTGTTTGTCCTGAGCAGTTAAAATGCCCACTGTCCTTCAAAAAAATCCTCCAGGTCTTGCACATTCTTTGGTTTTCCAGCATCTTCTGCATATTTGACCCCTTTCCAACAGTGTCTATATGATTTTGAGATCCATCTTTTAACACTGAGGACAACTGAAGGACAGCTAAGGTACAAACATTCACTGATGCTCAAGAAGGTAACATGATACATTAAGAGCCAGGGGGGTGTAAACCTTTGAACAGGATGATCAGTGTAAATTATTATTATTTCATCTTCTGGGAAACATATAAATATCTTATGTAGCTTCTGAAGGAAGTACTAAATGAAAAAAAAAGTTCATTAAACAAAATTATAAGAAATTACACCAATCAACCTGTTCAAAAAGATTTTAAAACTATTATTAACATTTTGCATCAGAATGAAGAAAAAATCTTTGTGACTTTGATTGTGGCACAGATGCTGGTGCCATAAGGGCTGGTTTGAGTATATCATAAACTTCTGGTCTCCTGAGAATTTCACAATCAGCAGTCTCTAGAATTTATACCAAAAGGTATGATGTTCCTAATTGGGTAGACAGTGACTGTATAGTTGTACTGTGAACGGCAGCACATCCTGATGAGTCTCTAATATGCATTTTTGACACTGTCACCAGTTTTTCCAGGTTCATTGTTTTCCAGTGGAATCGAGCTACATTTAAATTCTCCTGCCATGCAGCATGGGAATGTTGTAGAGATTATATTGAATAAATCTATACACTAAGATTAGAATAATGGCTAAGGGCAGTTTCCTTTCATACAGTCCCCTCTGAAAGTATTATAACTGCAAGGCCAATTCTGTTACTTGTGCTATGCACTGTTTTCATTCGGGTTTGAGATCAAAAGATGGATATGAGATGATAAATCAGAATTTCAGCTTTTCTTTTTCTTTACAGAATTTCCTGATATTTACATCTAGATGTGTTCAACAACTTAGAAGTTGGCACCTTATGTTTGAATGCACCCATTTTCAATTGATCAAAAACACTGACAAGAGTTTCTTGTTAAGCAGGTGTGCCCTGTTTAGATTTTTAAACAATTAATAGCTCTGAATGTCTACTCTTGGTGTGAGCCTTGGGTTTTACCTGTGAATACTGCATTTGTTGTTAAAAAGGATAAACCAACATGAAGACCAGAGCGCTGCATATGGAATAAAAAAAAACATTTTGAAGCTGAGAAAAGAGGGAAATCAATTAGAGCCATTGCATATACATTGGGCATAGTCAGTACAACAATTTGTAATGTCCAGAAAAAGAAAGAAACCACTGATGTACTAATAATCAGACATCCAACAGGTCGGCCAAGGAAAACAACAGCAGTTGATGACAGACACATTGTTACAGCTGTGATGAAAACCCTAAAAACAACCATCAGTGACAGCACCAACAACCTCCACACAGGGGGTGAAGGTATCACAATCCACCATTTGAAGAAGACTTTGAGAGCAGAAATATAGAGGCTAATTTACACAGAAATGCATCCATTATAACTGGGAGGATCATGCAACAAACAATGACCCAAAACATGTTGCCAAGTGCCAACACAACATCAGAGGAAAAAAGTGGACGGTATCAGTATCAGCCAGGATTTAGTCCTCATCATAGCACCTCATCGTAGCACAGAGTCAGCGTTCATTAAAGTAATAAACGACCTACTACTGGCCTCTGATCAGGGTTGTGTCTCGCTGCTTGTATTACTTGACAGCTTTTGATACTATAGATCATCCTATTCCCCTTGATAGATTAGAAAATGTTGTTGGCATTAAGGGATCAGTCCTCCCCTGGCTCAGGTCTTATTTGACCGATCGTTATCAGTTCGTAGATGTAAATGGAGACTTCTCTATGCATACCGAGGTTAAATTTGGTGTTCCACAAGGTTCTGTTTTAGGCCCACTGTTTTTACTTTATATATGCTACCTCTAGTTCAAATTATTCATAAACACGGAATTAGCTTCCATTGTTATGCTGATGATACACAGTTGTATGTTTCAGCGAAGCCAGAGGACAGACAGCAGCTCAATAAAGTTGAAGAATGTGTAAAGGACATTAGATGTTGGATGCTAACTAACTTCCTTTTACTTAATTCTAATAAGACAGAAGTACTTGTATTATCACCACATGTAGCTAGAAGTAAGCTTTCTGATCTCATAGTAACTCTGGATGGACTTTCTGTTTCATCATGTGCACCAGTAAAAGACCTTGGTGTGATTATTGACTCCAGTCTATCATTTGATGCTCATGTAGATAATATTACTAGGATAGCCTTTCATCTCAGAAATATTTCCAAGATAAGAAATATATTGTCAGTACATGATGCAGAAATATTAGTTCATGCTTTTGTCACCTCTAGACTAGATTGTTGTAATGCATTACTGTCCGGATGTTCCAGTAGGTGCATAAACAAACTCTAGTTAGTCCAGAATGCAGCTGCTAGAGTCCTAACTAGAACCAGAAGATACGACCACATCACCCCGATCTTATCAACACTGCATTGGCTCCCAGTGAAATCTTGCATTGATTATAAAATAGCTATTATTAACCTATAAAGCAGTAAATGGTCTCGCGCCACAGGTATCTAAATGACCTTTTGGTTTTCTATGATCCGCCACGCCTACTTAGATCAAAAGATGCAGGATATTTGACGGTACCTTGAATACTGAAGGCAACAGCAGGGGGGATAAGCTTTCTCTTATAGAGCCCCACAGTTATGGAACAACCGTCCAATTGGTGTTCGGGACTCAGACACAGTCTCAGTGTTTAAGTCTAGGCTTAAAACGTATTTGTTTACTCAAGCCTACCATGACTAGACTTTGTTACGCTAAGCACAGTCCTAATAATCTTTTCTCTCCCTCTCTCCTTCTGTCGAGCAACACACGATTTTATGGAGATACTAGAGATCCTGATCCTTTCTGCTCTCCGGACCTGCCTGATCTGTTTCGGATGTCCTACCTCTGGATGGAGCTCTCATCTACTCCAATTCCAGATTGCTGGGACTACAGCTGCTTCTAAGGCCAAACAGACTTCATATAAAACCATAATGAACTTTTTCACACTATCTGTTGTTACCCAGATGAGGATGGGTTCCTTTCTGAGTCTGGTTCCTCTTAAGGTTTCTTCCTCTTAACACCTTAGGGAGTTTTTCCTTGCCACCATCGCCGCCAAGTGAATCTCCAGACCTTTGAGTCCAGTTGAGAATGCATTTCACATCCTGAAAAGGTTGTGGAAATTAGACAACACTCGCAGACTCGTCCTCTGAAGGTAAAAAGGTTTATTACAGAAAGATGGTTAATACAGGATAGAATAAAGCAGGATCGAATAATGAGAGCGCTCTGGAGTCCTTGTACTAAACCACTACTATATATATGAAACACAGTGCATGACATAATTCTGTGTACCGATAAGAAGTTTGAGGCAGTTTGAACACGCTTTGTTGTAGGATCTTGGAAGATGTTTAGATGAACCTTGAACATAGAACATGTTTGTGTCTCTGTAAGCAGATAAACATTCTGTATTGATCTCAGTGACATGACATGGCCTTCTTAGGCATTATCCTCACATGAGAATGAAACCGAACAAGAACAAACTTATTACAAAGTAAAAATGAGTAATTTCACTCACAAGATTGAACGGAGAAATCCCTTAGAAAAACAATGAATGAAAGAAGCTGCAGTACAAGCCTGGAACAGCATCTTTACTTTCACTAGCATCATTACTTTCAGACTCATCTGTTCCAATACTTTTGTTCACATATTAATTGGGTGGTCTGTCACCAAACATCAGGAAATTTCATCAGGAAATGAAAGCTGAAATTCTGCTCTATCATGTCATATTCATCTTTTGATCTCAAACCCAAATGTCTTCAGTGTATAGCCAAAAAAAGTATTGGCCTTGCTGCTCCAGTACTTTCAGAGGGGATTGTACATGCTTTGTTCCATTTTTTCATGAGCTCTGCTCATTACAGCAAGAATGTAGACTTTGTGTGTCAGTGAATTAGTTTATTCATTCTCACAGCTTTTATTTATTTATAACAACACCAATAATAATACAAAGCAATTGTGGCGCTGTGGTGAAATAACTATTTAAGGAAATTGCACGTTTTAATACTTTATTAAAAAATGTTGTATGATATTACATGAATATTACAACATACGGTATTTTGCAAAAACGGTCTTGATGTTGGACTTTAAACCAGCGTACAGGATTTGGAAAGAGAAAATTTTGTTAGTTTGGTCGTGTACATTCAGCCATCAGACAGTGCTGTTAAAGGAATCATTATTATACTGGTGAACAGAATATTAAGTCAGTCGAGTGCTAAAATAGTCAGCAAGCATGCCACAAATTAATCTCCAGACATAAGCTTGAAACGGCTGTTGAAGTTCTGGAAACACAAAAAGTATAAGCTAACTACAATGCAGGCGTGCTGCTATCATATATTTAATATCTGGCAGTATATTCAAGTTTTTGAGACTGTCGAGAGACTGATTTTTAAAAACCTACAAACTCTGGGACGGGGGAACGGGGGCATAGAGGGCTAGAGGAGGGGAGGTATGGAGCGCCAGAAGGATGGAGGAAAGGAGAGGTAGAGGTAGAGTGATGCAGAGATTCAGATGGAGGGAGGGAGTAGGGAGAACAAAAGAAAGGGATATGTGGAGAGAAAGAGAGACAGGGACCATAAGGCCTCACTCCTGCTGATCCTTTCATGCAGAACACAGATACTGGATTGATTAGAGACAAACTTGTGTTTACTGCTTTCAGTGTGTGTGTGTGTGTGTGTGTGTGTGTGTGTGTGTGTATGTGTGTGTGTGGGTTGGTGGCAGTAGTGTTTCGACTGTGGAGTTTCTATCTGTTCTGTGAACTTAATTAGTTCCAAATCCATTGGACACAGCCATGCTCGCCTTTCTTTTTTCTCTGTTCTCCACCCTCCCCTCATCCCATTAAAATGCTGCTACAACACAATGGGCTCTTGGCGACGTGAGACTGTGGTCTGGATAAATCCATTTCTGATGCTGTCAAGCTCCATGGTAATTGTTACTGGGTGTTGTTCAGTTACTGAAGATACAGTGTAGTTACACAATTTGCAGCTCTATCAGCTGTGGTCTTGCATGTGCTTGTGTTTGTGTTTGGGGAGAAAAGAAGGAAAGTACTGTAATTTTCCAGAGAAGATAAATCAGTTCATCAATATCAATTTGGTATTGATAACTATTTCAGGAGCATTTTCTAAATGCTTTATAGTTTAAAGACAATTCTAACATTTGGAAGGAGTGTTTACTCTCTCTCTCTCTCGCTCTCTTTCCTTCCCCTCTTGTTACAGTATGTCTTTGTGGGTCTCCCCTCCGAGCTTCAGTCAGTCTACCAGCACTTTGTTCCATTGAAACTCGAACTCTGTCTTTCAACTTCCGTTCTTTGAAAGTGTAACCCACAGGCACCTGAACTTAGTCTAAACCTGACTTCTCTACTTCGATAGCTTTCTTTGTAAAGAGCTCATCAGTAAAATTAATGGGCTTTGTGTGGAGTTGGAATGAACTCTTGTAGACACTGTGCTCCTCAGGAGATGATACTTTTTAAAATCATCTATTCATAGCTGATCATTTTTCAGAGCATGCTTGGAATTCACCTTCCTTTGAAGTCACCCAAGGCATTTTACATACTCTAATGAATAATAAGTTTCCTGACATGGTAGTCCCAAAAAAATGTCAACAGACAACAAGAAAAACGAACTGACGTGCCGGCTTTTTCCAAGAAATCCAAACTCAAGAAATATGCAATTGATATAAAAGCCCCCAACCCTGCATGTGACTGCCCATGCACCCCAAATGTTGGGGTGAAAATAACCCAACCGGTAACCCAACTAACTTTGGGTTCAAGTCTGGGCTCTGGCTGGGCCACTCTAGGACATTCACAGAGTTGTCCCTAAGCCACTCTTGCATTGTCTTGGCTGTGTGTTTAGGGTCAGTGTCCTGTTAAAAGTGAACCTTCTGCCCAGTCTGAAGTCCTAAGCACTCTGGAACATGGTTTCATCAAGGATATCTCTGTATTTTGCTGCATTCAGCTTTCTTTCTAGCCTGATCAGTACTCCAGTCCCTGTCCCTTCACCGTTGGGATGATATTGTACAGGTATTCAGCAATGCCTGGTTTCGTCCAGACTAAGACCCTTATCCCTGATTGCTCAGTTTGGCTGGGCAGCCAGCTCTTGGAAGAGTACTGGTTGTTCCAAAGTTCTTCCATTAAAGTATTATCGAAGCCACTGTGCTCTTGGGAACCTTCAATGCAGCAGAAATATTTCAGTAGACTTCCTTAGATCTGTGCCTCAGCACAATCCTGTCTCTCTGCACTCTAGGCAGTTTGTTTGACCTCAGGGCTTGTTTTTTTGCTCTGATATGCATTGTCACCTGATAGGCTGTATATGGACAGTTTTGTGCCTTTCCAAATCATATCCAATCAATTGAATTTGCCTCAGCTGAACGGCAATAAAAGTGTAGAAACATCTCAAAGAAGATCCAAAGAAATGGGATGCACTTGAGCTAAATTTCAAGTGTCATAGCAAAGGGTCTGAATACTTATGTGACTTATATGTGATATTTCAGTTTTGTCTTTTTAATACATTTGCAAGGTCGTCACAAATCTGGTTTTTGCTTTGTCATTATGGGTTATGGAGTATAGCTTGATGTGGGGAAAAATTAAAGCATTTTAGCATAAGGGTGCAACATAACAAAATGTGAACAAAAATGAAGGGATCTGAATACTTTCTGAATGCACTGTACCTGTGCAATGGATAACAAAACTCAGACTTGAATATTTGCATCTGTTCCTTTTCTATTTGTAATTTCATTAAATATATTTTGATTTATTGTCAAATGTAGGCGAACAAATAAGTTAGAACTGACATCTATGACCCGATATTGAACAACATTCAGAGGTGAATCAAGCTCTGCAGTACATTTTCTTTTAAAGAGTTCAATGTGCTTTAGGCTAGTGGGAGTGAAGTGCTTTATAGCTCATATAAGAGTTCATTTTCTCTTTGATCCACTCCCATGGACAGAGACTGAGCATGATGCATCACTGCGCTGACTAAAACCATGAAAATTCTATTTCACAAAATGGATACACATACAAAGCGTTGTCGAATAAGTGCTTTTATCCAACATATTACAAATATCAACTCAAGCATATATGAAAAATGGTTTAGCGCAGTGCTCGAATTGAATAATGTCTTATGGGGCATCCCCAGCATAAGACTCTTTTTTTTCCCCAGTGGTGCTTATGTTTGGGGGGTTGTCTCAATATACAATTTATACAAAATATACCATATATTAATTCAATCATAATATGCAATGTATATATGTTATATAAATAAGATAATGGACTAAAAATGTGTACAAGAAAGAGATAAGCTACTATTCTTTTAAATGGCTTACTCCAAGTAATACTGGATTTAGAAGGTGACAAAGAAGCAGACCCAAAAGGACAACTATGGCAAATATACCAGGGGCCTATATATAAAGCACTTGAAAACCTGTAAAAGCATGGGACTTGAAAATACATTGAAATGTCTCAAAAATGGTAGAAAATAATCAGATGGCTTCCAGACTCACTGGATGATATCACTGTCAGACTCAGTAGTGGCACAGGAATAATTTCATAATGTCTCAGAAAGCAGTAATAAAGGAACAGTCAGTAACTTCCAAAAGCCCTGTTGTTTAAGGACCTTTGTTTATTTCTTAAAGAGGATGGCAAAATACTATCAGGCTGTTATGACACTATAGAGTTGAGATTAGATATGAACCCAGGTGCAGGAGCTTTATTCAAAGAGTGCAGGACAACTGGGCAAACAGGATACAGTCTTTAGAATATATAAGTTTTACATAGGCATAGCCAGAGGAGATTCTCAAGTCAGCTCAGCATTCATCCATAACAGCTGTCAGGGTAATTTCAGGAACCAGTGGGTGAAGATATAAACCAAAACTCATGACAGGTATCACAAACATCTCCTCAGATTAGAACAGAACTCAGAACAGGTAAGAATCACTGGTAAGCATCAAATTTCCTCAGAAGCAGGGATAAACAAAAATCTCAAATGAGGAATAAAACTCAGACTACTCAGGCAAGGTATAAACTCTGTGCCCACAATTGAAATTGAGAATGGAACATGTTTCTCAATGTAGGTAGGAATAAACATAGTAGTTCCAAAATAAACTTTGAAGGTGCTGAATGAATATTCTAGGAAAATCGAGAAATAACAGTCTCCAAAATCAAAACAAAGGAAGTCTCTTTTTAAATATCAACAGCACTCATAGAAAACACATATCTGAAGTCCAACCTGAGACACAAATAACATCCAGGAAAACATAATAAGACGCATACTTCCATAAGTGCACAGAGATATTTACAACATTCAAAGCCAGACAAAGACTGATTGTCATT